>NC_091580.1:20149315-20161815 GCF_042767895.1 Penaeus vannamei | reverse complement strand
AGGAGGATGAGGAGGAAAGTGTATTCAGAAGATGAATTTCAGACAGACTTATCTAGTACTTCTGGTGAGCATTCAGATAATATAAATATCAATCGTTCTACAAGAGACTCTTCAAAAAAGTTAAAACCTAAGCTATCGTCTGATTCTAAGCGCAGCCATGCAAAAGGCAGTTTAAAAACAAAAACAGGTGATAGGTCAAAAATGAAACATGAAAAGATGAGCAGGAAGAACATAAAAGACAGGGAGAAATCAACAAAACATGATAACCCCTTAACTGATTGTGGAGTGAAAAGGAAAAAGGAAACGGAGAAAGTAGATCATATAGATACAGATTACTATGAAGAATGCTTGGAATCCTGGGCAGTTGGTTTAGAAAATCAAGTTAATAAAAGTAAGGATATGGAGAGTCAGCCGCAAAATAAATGCTTCTCTTTCTCAGAGAAAATTAATGAAAGCAGAGAAAATCAGAATTATGAAATAAATACAGGTCAACAGGAAAGTACATTTTCCTCTGTGTTTGAGAGAATTAAGGCTAACAAAATAGATAATCAGTATAATACAAATACAAACAGTCAACAGCAAAGTAAATGTTCCTCTTTGCTGGAGAGAATTCAGGCTAACGATAAGCTCAGAAATGCATATGAAACAGTTCTAACGGAAGAGGAAAAAAATCTAACTGAGCCACATCAAATCTCATCAAAGAAATCTTCATCAAAAAGCAACCCTAAAATGTTTGATTCAACCAGGTACGAATTAGATAGTCAGCATCCACATAGATTAGTAATTTACAGTTCCAGTAGTGAGTCTTTAAACACAACCAAAAATATATGTGACAGTAACCTGAGCCAAGACATAATTCAAAAACACCAGTCCAGGTCTAGTGTTCGGAAAAGGCATAACCAATCCAGGTCAAGCAATAGCAGTTGTACCAGACCATGTTACATATACAAGAATAGTCGATCCACTTCAAGGGAAAGAATCAGGGGCAACCGATCCAGGACAAGAGATAGTATCAATAGCCGATCCACTTCAACAGATACAAGCAGAGAGTCTCCTATGTCAAAGCAAAGGAATAGAAAGACTTGGTCAGGAGCAAAACACAGACGTAGAGAGACCAGGTCAAGTTCAAAACAAAGTAGCAGAGACACTCGGTCCAGATCAAGTCAAGTGACTCGATCTGGGTTGAGACAGAGGTACCGAGAGACTCGGTCCAGGTCAAGACAGAGGAGCCGAGAGGCTCGATCCAGTTCAAATCGCGAGACTCGATCCAGGTCAAGCCAAGGGACTCGATCTGGGTCAAGTCGAGGGACTCGATCTGGGTCAAGTCGAGAGACTCGATCTGGGTCAAGTCGAGAGACTCGATCTCGGTCAAGTCGAGAGACTCGATCTCGGTCAAGTCGAGGGAATCGATCCGGGTCAAGTCGAGGGAATCGATCCGGGTCAAGTCGAGGGACTCGATCCGGGTCAAGTCGAGGGACTCGATCTGAGTCAAGTCGATCCTGGTCGAGACAGAGGAGCCAAAAGGTTCAATCTAAGTTCAAACAGAAGAGTCGAGAGACTTCATCCAGGTCAAGTGGCGAGGCTCCATCCAGGTCAAGTCAAGAGACCCAATCCAGGTCAAGTCGAGAGACTCGGTTGAGACAGAGGAACAGAGACTCTCGATCCAGGTCGAGACAGAGGAGCCAAGAGACTCGATCTGGGTCAAGTCGAGGGAATCGATCCGGTTCAAGTCGAGGGACTCGATCTGGGTCAAGTCGAGAGACTCGATCCTGGTCAAGTCTAGGGAATCGATCCGGTTCAAGTCGAGAGACTCGATCTGGGTCAAGTCAGGAGACTCATTCTGAGTTGAGTCGTTCCCGGTCGAGACAGAGGAGCCGAAAGGTTCGATCTAAGTTCAAACAGAAGAGACGAGAGACTTCATCCAGGTCAAGTGGCGAGGCTCCATCCAGGTCAAGTCGAGAGACTCATTCTGGGTCAAGCCAAGAGACCCAATCCAAGTCAAGTCAAGAGACTCGGTTGAGGCAGAAGAGCAGAGAGTCTCGATCCAGGTCGAGACAGAGGAGCCGAAAGGCTGGAACCAGGTCAAGCAGAGAGACTCGATCCAGGTCAAGTCGAGAGTCTCGATCCATGACGAGACAGAGAAGCCGAAAGGCTGGAACCAGGTCAAGCAGAGAGACTCGATCCAGGTCAAGTCGAGAGTCTCGATCAAGGTCAAGTCGAGAGTCTCGATCCATGACGAGACAGAGAAGCCGAAAGGCTGGAACCAGGTCAAGCAGAGAGACTCGATCCAGGTCAAGTCGAGAGTCTCGATCCATGACGAGACAGAGAAGCCGAAAGACTGGAACCAGGTCAAGCAGAGAGACTCGATCCAGGTCAAGTCGAGAGTCTCGATCAAGGTCAAGTCGAGAGTCTCGATCCATGACGAGACAGAGAAGCCGAAAGGCTGGAACCAGGTCAAGCAGAGAGACTCGATCCAGGTCAAGTCGAGAGTCTCGATCAAGGTCAAGTCGAGAGTCTCGATCCATGACGAGACAGAGGAGCCGAAAGGCTGGATCCAGGTCAAGTCGAGAGACTCGATCAAGGTCAAGTCGAGAGACTCGGTCAAGGTCAAGTCGAGAGACTCGGTCAAGGTCAAGTCGAGAGACTCGGTCAAGGTCAAGTCGAGAGACTAGATCCAGGTCAAGTCGAGAGACTCGATCAAGGTCAAGAAAGACAAGCCAAGAGTCTTGTTCCAGGTCAAGACAGAAGAGCCGAGAGACTCGTTCTCGGTCAAGACGGAGGAGCTGCGAAACTCGAACTAGGTCAAGACAGACAAGCCGAGAGACTTGTTCTAGGTCAAGACAGACAAGCCGAGAGACTCATTCCAGGTCAAGGCAAACAAGCCGAGAGACTCGTTCCAGGTCAAGACAGACAAGCCAAGAGATTCGATCCAGGTCAAGACAGACAAGCCGAGAGACTCATTCCAGGTCAAGGCAAACAAGCCGAGAGACTCGTTCCAGGTCAAGGCAAACAAGCCGAGAGACTCGTTCCAGGTCAAGACAGACAAGCCAAGAGATTCGATCCAGGTCAAGACAGATGACTCGTGAGATTCGATCCAGGTCAAGACAGACGAGTCCAGAGACTAGATCCATGTTGAGAGAGAGGAACCAGGAGATCCATTCCAGGTCAAAACATAGGCACAGAGGAACTTGGTCCAGGTCAAAACACAGAAGCAGAGACAGTGATTTCCGGTCAGGTTCAAGTTCAAGTGACAGAACATTGGGGAAGTTGAGACCAGCTTTTATGGACCTAGTTGATCCTGTCCACAAGAGTATCAATAACAGGTTAAGAAGCAGAGAGAGAAGCAGAACAAGGTCACATAGTAGAAATTCATGGACGAGTATTAATGACCTTCCATCATGTGTTGAAACTATACAAGGAAAGGATCTGAACAGTCAAAAGAAGGAAAAGAGAAGAAAAAAGAAGGTTAAGAAAAGTAAAGAGAAGAGAAAACGATACAGGAAATCTTCAATCGGATCTGTGAAACTTAAGCAGGAGGAAAATTGTTCAACAAAAGAGATGCTCTCGACATACACTTTTGATAAAGAAAACAGCACCGAGGAAGAAAAAGATTGCAAGGAAAACAAAGTGATTGTGATTTCAAGTAACAGCAGTAGTTCAGACGAAAACATAGAAAAAACAAATAAACAAAGAAAACTAAAAAGAAAGAAAATTAGAAACTCACCAGCAAAAGTAGGAAATGGGGAAATTTTGCAGATGTCATGCCAGAGGTCTCCTGTAGGAACTTTCTTCAGTAGAAAAGTTTATATGACCACCGTACATCCAGTTACAAATGCTCTTCCTGTCCGCCAAACCTCCGAAAAGGACAGTGAAACGAGTGATGAGTTAAAGAAAGACACTAATGATAGTTATAGCAGACAACATACTCATCAAAGATATATGTCTGTTGGCTCATTGCAAATGGAAAGTCTCTCGGAGTCTGAGGAGAACATAAGACAAGATTCAAGAAAGTTGAAAAATTTGGTTTTGGATAAAATTTACAGGAGATACATTACCGAATCCTCAGACATACCGAGAAAGATAACAGAACCTGACAAAGAATTATGTTCAGAATCTGAAAAGGAATCTCATACGCTGTCTACAACCAAACAAACTGACAGTGCTGGACGTAGCAACTTCATCGGTGAGCAAAGCACCGGGGATTGCATTATGCATGAGGGAGACAGAACCGGTAATGTCCATGAAGATGAAACTCTAGGGTTATATGAAATTGGAAATGGACTTTCAGATTCTCGAAATTCATCAAACAGTGGTGAAATCTCAGATTCAGGGGTTGCAAATTTAGTAGACATTGCAGAAGGAGAATATGACAATAGCCTAGTTCAAAGTTGCCGTGTTGATAGCTCGACCAACGAAGGCGAAAAATCTGACCCCAAAACCACTAGTCTCAAAGAAGATGCAAAGGATGGAAGTAAGGAGTCAACAGATTCTGCTCGGGGTGCCGACATTGCTAAGCAGATAGAAAAGAGCAGTCAGAGGGTAACAGCGCTGCAAAATTCAAATCAGCAGGTCAGTTCAGAAAATGAAACTGTGACATCTTCAGCTACACCATTTGAAGAAAATGAGATGCTCCAGACTGATGTCATCTGCATTGAAAACTTAGACAAAGGTACACCACTGCAAGATAAAAGTGATTCTGAATCAGTTGAGTCCTTCTTACTATTTGACGTGGATGATGAGCTAATTAGCGAGCAGGTAATTCAAGAGGGCAAGAGAAGGACAAGTGCTCTTGTGGATGGAGACAAGACTCAAGAATTAGTATCCATCAGTGAAAATGAAATGAATGAAAATGGTAATGTCTGCCACGAGACAGTAGAACTATGTTACATGCCAGATGACACAGAGGAGACAGAAGAAATTCAGTGTAATCAAGTGACGTCAGAAGAAACAGAATCTTTAGAGCGTCCTCAATTCAACAACTCACGCCATAGACAGGAATGGACGTCAAATATAGCAGAATCAGTTAAACTCAAGGGACGTATCTCAGCGTCCACAGTTACTGCGGTACGTAAACAGACCGATGGAAAACAGAAAGGTGCATCCTCAAAGCCCTCGGAGTCCCCAACCTCCATCCCTTCCTTGGAGAAAGAAACACCGGATACTTCATCTCACGCAGCCAAACGATCCCAGAAGTCAAAGGTCTCTATGAAGTGTGTAGAAAATAACGTTATCAATTACCTGACCAACATATGCCCGGAGTGTCAGTCTGTCCTAGTTCTAGATGAGTTCACCTCGGTTAATCTCAAGACGGGAGACATTAAGATGAAGTGCCAGCAATGCCTCATGTACACGTTTATGAAGGGTGCTCTTGCCTTGAGTGCGAGAAATTTAAGTACAAAAGGGCTCGAGATGAATTCGAAAAATCGGGTAGAATTATCGTCCGACAATAATCGCGATCATGATAAAGAAAATAGAGCAAATATGAAGAGTCAAGGCCCGAAGCGAAAAAGTAAAATAACACCACCGTCTAACAGCAAAAAGAAGAAACCCCGGAAGGCCAGCGTAGAAGAAAAACTGAAAGCCTTGAACAACAAGGATAAAAGTCCCCGCAAAACGAAAGGCAAATATCCCGTTTTGAGACGAAGAAAAGCGAGAAAGACCGCAGAGGTGGGTTTACAAGCAACACAACCTCAGCTTTCTCAAGAGAAGCCAGCGGTGGGCTCACTCAAGAGAGGAGCGAGTACTGAGGCTGGGAATAGTGCCAAGAGGTCTAATACACAGATCGACGAAGGAATCTAAAATCAACAAAAGTGTCGTGAGGTGAACAGACTAACATGGCCGCCTCGAAGAAACAACGTCAATAAGAGGAGAGATTGGAAGGAAGGTTAGTGACTGTCTCTTTTAATTAGTCAGTTGAGTTGTTTCCAATGTCAAATGTCAAAACGTTTTACAATTCTGCGAAAAATCTCACAGTAGTAGGATCAATTCTTTTATATATAATTAGTACAGTCATGGTGTGTTTGTGTGTGTGAGAGAGAGAGAGAGAATTAGTTCTAGTATTTGTGTATAAGAGAGGGAGAGAGAGAGAATGAGAAAGAGCGAGAGAAAGAGAGAGAGAGGAGGGAAAAGAAATGGAGAGAGGGGAAAGAGAGAGAGAGAGAGATACTTTAGTTATTCCTAAATTAGTATGTTTTCTGTTACAAGGACTGTTTCAGGGTTAACTATTACTAACAAAAGATGCTCTATTTAAGGTCTTCGCACGCACATGCACATGCAAACACACACACACACACACACACACACACACACACACACACACACACACACACACACACACACACACACACACACACACACACACACACACACACACACACACACACACACACAAACAAACACAAACACATACATATTGATGTTTAATTTTCCTTTCACAATTCGACACTTTTCACATTGACAGACTCTGCCGCTATCGACGAGTCAAGGGAAGGACACCTTATCAGCCTAAAAGGAAAAAAAGAAGAGGAAAGGGAAAAGGAATCGAAATACAGTGCTGATTACTCTCTACAGGATAAAACCTTTGTTTTAGGGATGTGTTTTTTGTTTTTGTTTTTGTTTTATTTGGACATAAAGGATTCGGACACATTCAGGTAAAAAAATCTAAGGCAATAGCTATATACAAGAAGTACGTAGGCAAAATTGCTGATTTATTAAATGCATGTATACGTTGTATATAGGTGAATTAAAGGATATTCATATATAAAAACTTCGGAATTCGTTTAGTATATATATATATATATATATATATATATATATATATATATATATATATATATATATATGTGTGTGTGTGTGTGTGTGTGTGTGTGTGTGTGTGTGTGTGTGTGTGTGTGTGTATGAAGTATTCTTTATGTATTTTGGTCTTCATTCCAAGATTCCCCTTGAATAATTACGAGGAACATAGAGTGCACAGTAGATCATTTGTTTTACTTGGAGTGCTCCATATGTGATGTGTTTTTGTATTTGAAGTACAAATACCTTTTTTATATATGTAATTTTTATGTATATTTTTGTAATAAACGTATAAAACTTGAAAGATGAAAGATGTTTTATAGAATAGACATATTGTGCAAGAGTTCCCGAATATAAATATGAACCCTCAGTTTTATGTAAGATTTTGTGTTGCTACATTAGTTGTGAAATTATGAATACATGAAGGTCCTGAAGAAGAAAACGAAAACAACTAATATTTAAGGAGGCATATATGAGAAACGAAATAAAGTGATATTACCAGAAAATATTGGTAAAACTGTGACTGATAACAAAAACTCCCCTGAGAGAATAATGATAATGATTGTGTTTATGATGACAGTGCTTGTCCACGATCGTTTTGTCATTATATTTATCATACTTATAGTACTCTATATAGTTTATGGTGATATGGATAATTGTAGTAATAATATTGATAGCTGTATTTGCAGATGTATTGCTGATGATGCCAGTGAAATCTACCAGCAGGATCCATTGGAATTCCGCGGAACAAACAAAAAGTAAGAGGTACTCATGTCTCCTCAATTCAGGCTCCTGCTACCTTTCGCCTCCCCACTCCTACATTTCTCTCTCCCTCTACCTTTATTTTTCCTGACCTGCCACTCCTTTTCACCCCCAAATCTTCCTTAGATTCAGTTCTCCTCTCCTACTCTGAGCCCTACATCTGCCTCCTCCCAATTCCCTCCTCTGCCTCTTATGGGGCGGTCACACTAGCCTTGTGTGTCCGGGGATCCCCTTATGCTCGGGTCCCTAGACAACCTCGCCGAAGTTTGGCCAGAGACAGGTGTTGATTGGTCAGCTGACCTGACCAGCGAGGTTGTCAAGGAATCCCAGGACAGAGAAGACTAGTGTGACCCTAGCTTTACAGGATACTTCCTCCGCTATGAGGGGCATATCAAATATAAGTTCACTGTAGAAATAAGTAACATATATTACAACTAACAATGGTGTCTCACTAGAATGTAAAGATTATCCAGACAAGTGATCATATGATCGACAAATACAAACACACATCCACTCCGACACTGAGCTCACTTCGGAAATTATTTACGCCTTGGTGGACACAATGAGAATCAGAGAACAATTATGAAATACCAGCCACAAATATCATGATTGCAGAAAAATAAATATAATGATGGATGTAAAACCATACGGCTGAGAAGACTCAAGATCGACAGTTGATTCAATTTTAGATTTTATCATTCCATAATTACGTCTCCCTTACACCAATAGCATATGTATGTAAACAATAACATATGCGGGCAACCATAAGGTATTGGTAGATAATTGGATGGCTCTTTATGGTTGTCACAGGGTAATTTTGTGTTTGTCAGTTGCAGGTAAGTTAACCATGCATCAGAGAAGTTACAAAACATACGGAACGTAAAATAAAGACATCGGTGTGATAACATAGCGAACGTTTACTGTCGAGCTGGTTGCGAAACTGGCCTCGTTGTCTTGCTGGTCCTGACGAGTTGTCTAGACGAGCAAGACAAGGAATTCCGAACGCAGCATTACCCATTCCCTTTTCCATTTGAAGGACCCTCTGTTTCCCCATTTCCCGGATCACTTTTCTCTTATTAGGCTCCTTCCCCTTCCTTTCTCTTCCCCTTTCTTGTCCCCCGTCCTTTCTCTTCCCCTTTCTTGTCCCCCGTTCTTTCTCTTCCCCTTTCTTGTCCCCCGTTCTTTCTCTTCCCCTTTTCTTGTCTCCTTATCCTTTCCCTTCTTACCTTCCTTCTTAATCTCCCTGTTGAATAAACATGTAAATAATAAATGCATAAACTGGCAGTCTAACTACTTCAATGCAGTGTACTTGCCTCGAAGAATGATACTGATAACAACCATGATGATAATAACAAGTTAGAAAAGAATTCTCATTGATTCGTAATGTGAGTCGCATGTGTGTGTGTGTGTGTGTGTGTGTGTGTGTGTGTGTGTGTGTATGTGTGTATGTGTGCGTGTGTGCTTGTGTCTTTTAGAAAGAGAGAGAAAGCCATTCTTTAGTAATGATGTCAGTTATCATCTTATTTTACACCATAATGAGTGGAATTCAAATCCGAAGTGCAACAAGATCCCAGGCTTAAAATACCCATCTTACATTAAAATAAAAAAAAGTCCTTGGTGAAATGGAGTACGTTTTCAGGTGCAAGATGTAAGCGTTACGTGCGAACGGAAGAACAGACGGACGAAACACATGGTGTTATAACATAGATGATCTCGATGACAGACCCTTTCTATAATCTCTCTCTCTCTCGCTCTCTCCCTTGTCCCCTCTCTCTCCCTTTCTCTCCCTCCCTCCCTCCCGCCTTCTCCCTCTCTTCCTCTCTCCCTTTCCCTCCCTTTTTCTCTCTCTGTCTCCCTCTGTCTCCCTCTCTCTCCCTCTCTCTCTCTCTCTCTCTCTCTCTCTCTCTCTCTCTCTCTCTCTCTCTCTCTCTCTCTCTCTCTCTCTCTCTCTCTCTCTCGCTCGCTCGCTCGCTCGCTCTCTCTCTCTCTCTCTCGCTCTCTCTCTCTCTCTCTCTCTCGCTTTACTCTCTCTCTCATACAAACACAATTCAACAACAATTTTCTCTACAAGACTGTAAAAACCTTGTTGAAATTAAATAAATTAGTCACCCACTACAGAACGTATAAGAGAAAACGAGCAGGAGACACCACAGACTCAAGTAAAACAAACTATCGGGGAACTTTTATTTTACTTCTTCCTCCAACAATGGACATAAGTTTCTTCCGTCCAACATAACTCTTGTCTCGAACTTAAAATATATATAACAAATTAAGTTCGGCTCTAGCTTTTATAGGTATCGACGATTACTTTTAACACTAAAGGTACCACGTGTTCTCGAGGGCAGTTGGGTTCGATTACGTGACTCACACACACACACACGCCTCTCAGCTGACTCAACTGTGAGAACTGGTATGCTGACATCAGCATACTGGGGTCAGAACTGGCCACCCGGATCATCCCACGGGATAATAAGCTCTATGAACATGTCCTCAACGTCCTCTTTGATATGGGACCAACTTTGACATTCACGCACACGCATACGCACACAACGCACACGCCCACAACGCACACGCACACAACGCACACGCACACAACGCACACGCACACGCACAAACACACACACACGCACACGCACACGCACACGCACACGCACACGCACACGCACACACACACACACACACACACACACACACACACACACACACACACACACACACACATACACATACAGCATATAAGCATACATGTGTTTATATGTATGTGTGCATGTAACCAGGTGCAGAACAAAAGAAAAGAAAGTGAGTAAAAGAAATGAGACCAAAATAGATTAATAGAGTGATAGATATGATTATTATCAAGTCACATGACAAAGAAATCAAAACCAATAATAAAAATAATAATAAATGAAATGATAAATGCTGAATCAATCGACATGATATATCCCATCCTGCCATCACTCACAGAAGTAAAAATGAATAAATAAATAGATAAAAAAAATACCCTTGATAAACCAAAAAGAAATGAAACAAAACAATGATAACAACGTTTATAATAATGATAATAATAACAACAACGAAAATAACCATAATCATCGTACAAAGTTGAGAATGAAGATGATGGTAATAGTTATGATGATAATGCAATCACAATCATAATAATCATCACAATAATAACAAAGAAATGAGAGAATTCCCAAAATTTAACTTACCCATTTCCAAATCTGTTCTCACACAATTCAAAATACGGCTAAAAAAACATTCTAATATGCAGATAAGCGTCTTCATACATTCTTTCTTGGCCGTGTCACATCAGCCACGCGTATCAGCTAAGTCTGCTTTGCTATTTACGACAGAAAGCAAAGTTTCCTGTAGGTACGGAAGTGGGAGATAAGGGAAGGAAGAAAGGAAGAGGGAGGGAGGGAGTGGGAAAGGGAGGGAGGAAGGGAAAGGGAGAGAGGTAGGGAGGGAGGAAGGGAGAAGGAGAGAGGTCGGGAAAGGAAAGGAGAGGGAGAGAGAGGTCGGGAAAGGGAGGGAGAGAGGTCGAGAAAGAGAGTGAGGGCGTGCGGAAAGGGAGGAAAGTAGGGAGAGGGAAAAGGAAAATGAGACAAAGAGAAAGAAAGAGATAGAGAGAGAGAGAAATACAGAGCCAGACAGAAGGAAAGAAAGGAAGGAAAAAGAAAACTTCAACAGGCAGACAAAGAGAATTCAACAAACAAACAGAAAGAAAGGGACAAACAAACAGAAAGAAAAAAGACAAACAGAAAGAAAAAGACAAGCAAACAAACACCAAACAGCCAACCAACCAACCAGCCAGACAGACAGAGTCAGCCAATATCTACAGACCCTAAATATGAAGATACGGTACACAGCGCACCTCCCGATATACTTCTCCCAGACGAACAGAATTCCTCCTCTAAATGCACATGGTCACGACTTTTCATAAATTCGCTGCTAGAATGGAGACCCTTTTATTTTCGCTTTGTTCGCTTCGTATTTTTCGTTTCTTTCTCCTTCCCTGGTGTCTCTCTCTTTCTTCTTCTCGTATTTTTTTTCGTTTCTTTCTCCTTCCCTGTTATCTCTCTCTTTCTTCTTGTATTTGTTTTTTTGTTTTTTTCGTTTCTTTCTCCTTCCCTGTTATCAATATATTTCTTCTCGTATTCGTTTCGTTTTTTTTTTCTCGTATTCTATTCTATCACTCTTTTCTTCTCGTATTCGTATTTTCCGTTTCTTTCTCCTCCCCTGTTATCACTCTCTTTCATCTTCTCATATTCGTTCTTTTTAGTTCTCTTTTCTTTTGTTTTGTCTGTTTGTTCTTTCTTGCCTTCTAATTTCTTCTTCTTATCTTCCTGCTCCTTGACCTTCACCCCCATAGCCCCTATCTTTACCTTGTCTTGCCATTTCCGTCCTCCCTCCTTGTCTCCTTTTTCCTCCTCTTCCTTCTCCTCTTCCACCACCTCCTCCTACTCCTTCCTCTTCTTCCTCTTGCTTTTGCTCTTTCTTTCTCTTCTTTTTCTTCTTCTCCTCCTCTTCCTCTTCTTTCTCTTCCTCTTCCTCCTCCTCCTCGACCTTCTCCCTCCTCCCTCCTCCCCCTCCCCATCCTCCTCCCTCCCCATCCTCCTCTTCCTCCTCCTCCCTCTTCCACCTCCTCCCATTGACCCTCCCCCCCCTTCCACCTCCTCCCCCTCCCCATCCTCCTCCCCCTTCCACCTCCTCCACCTCTTCCACCACTCCCATCCACTTCCACTCGCTTAGCATTTTCACTCTCGCTACCCATCACCCTCGGAAATGGCGCCCCACTTCGGCCTATAAGTGAATGGAAAGGAGGTAGGAGGGAGGCGGTAGGTGGGGGGGGGGGGTGTTGGTAGGGGGGAGGGGGGATGTTTAGGAGGTGGGAGGTAGTGGAGGGGTAAGGGGGAGGTGGATGTGGGGGGGGGGGAGGTGGAAGG
>NC_091580.1:20136815-20144315 GCF_042767895.1 Penaeus vannamei | reverse complement strand
CCTCCCCTCACCCTCCTCCTCGTCTCTCCCTCCCTCCTTCCCCTCTCCCTTCACCCTCCTCCTCGTTTCTCCCTCTCCCCTCTCCCCTCCCCCTCCTCCTCGTCTCTCCCTTCCCCCAATCCCCCTCTTCCTCTCCTTTTCCCCCTTCCCTTTTCCCCATTCATCATACTCTCCCCCTCCCCCTCCCTCCTCGTCTCTCCCTCCCTCCTTCCCCTCTCCCTCACCCTCCTCCTCGTTCTCTCCCTCCTCTCTCCCCTCACCCTCCTCCTCGTCTCTCCCTTCCCCCCATCCCCCTCTTCCTCTCCCTCTTCCCCTCTTCCCTCTTCCCCATTCATCATACCTCCCCTCCCCCCTCCCTCCTCGTCTCTCCCTCCCTCCTTCCCCTCTCCCCTCACCCTCCTCCTCGTCTCTCCTCCTCCCCCTCCCCCTCTCCCCTCACCCTCCTCCTCGTCTCTCCCTTCCCCCAATCCTCTCTTCCTCTCCTTTTCCCCCTTCCCTCTTCCCCATTCATCTCATACCTCCCCCTCCCCCTCCCTCCTCGTCTCTCCCTCCCTCCTTCCCCTCCCTTCACCCTCCTCCTCGTTTCTCCCTCGCCCCTCCCCCTCTCCCTCACCCTCCTCCTCGTCTCTCCCTTCCCCCCATCCCCCTCTTCCTCTCCTTTCCCCCTTCCCTCTTCCCCATTCTGATCATACCTCCCCCTCCCCCTCCTTCCTCGTCTCTCCCTCCCTCCTTCCCCTCTCCCTTCACCCTCCTCCTCGTTTCTCCCTCGCCCCTCCCCCTCTCCCCTCACCCTCCTCCTCGTCTCTCCCTTCCCCCCATCCCCCTCTTCCTCTCCTTTCCCCCTTCCCTCTTCCCCATTCATCATACTTCCTCCCTCCCTCCTTCCTCGTCTCTCCCTCCCTCCTTCCCCTCTCCCTCACTCTCCTCCTCGCTTCTCCCTCCCCCTCCCCCTCCCCCTCACCCTCCTCCTCGTCTCTCCCTTCCCCCAATCCCCCTCTTCCTCTCCTTTTCCCCCCTTCCCTCTTCCCCATTCATCATACCTCCCCTTCCCCTCCCTCCCTCCTTCCCCTCTCCCCCCACCCTCCTCCTCGTATCTCCCTTCCCCCTTCCCCCTTCCCCCTTCCCTCCCCCCCCCCCGACCAAGGTTCCTGGCTATGGAACATCTTGATTAAATTCTCCATCTTGCCAAATAATGTCTGCGGCCTTGAGATTCTTGACGTGGTTCTCGCCCCTCCTTCTGTCTCTCTCTCTTTCGTTTCTTCGTTCTCTTCTTCTTCTTCTTCCTCTTCCTCTTCATCTTTTTTTTCTTCTTCTTCCTCTTCCTCTTTTTTCTTATTTCTCTTCTTCCTCTTTTCTTTTTATTCTTCTTCGTCTTCCTCTTCCTCTTTTTTTTCTTCTACCTCTTCGTTTTTCTTCTTCTTCCTCTTCTTTCTTCTTCTTCTTCTTCTCTTCCTATGCTATCACTACTACTTTTTCATTCTGTTTTTTTTCTTCTTCCTTTGTCTCCTTTTTCTATTCATTTTTACTCTAAGCAGGTTAAGTACCAATTATCTCCCCTCCTTGCTTTATCCTCGTCTCCCACTCTTCCTCCATCCTTGCTTCTCATCCCCTATTCTCATTTATCCTCCTCCTCTCTCTCGTCGTTTCTCTATTTTTCCCTCTTTCCCTCATTCTGTCTCCCTCCCTTTCTTCGTCTTTATTCTATACCCTGTCTCTATCTCTCTCCTTCTCTTTCTTCTTCTATTCTCTATTTTGTGTCTTTGCCTCTTTTCCTCTCTTCTCTTCATATTCAAGTATCATTCCCTTCTTTTCTCCTCCTTCTCTTACTTCTTTTCTGTTTCCCTTCCTGTTTTCTATTTATTCTTCTCCTTATTCTTCATTTTTGTTTTTCTCTTGTGTAACCCATTTATCATAATTTTTCTCCATCCTTATTCTCCTATTTTCTTCTTTTCTCTCTTCCTCTCTCCTTCTTTCGTAGTCAGAGTTTAAGCCTTCTCTTTCTCTCTCTTCCCTCTTTCTCGTTTTCTCTCTCTTCCTTCCTTCTATCCTTATTCCTGTCCCTCTCTTTTTCCATTTTCATTTCCTTTGCTTACTCTTCTTTGTCCCTCCCCCCCTTTTTATTCTTTCTTGTCCTCCTTTCCATATTTTCTTCCTTTTTATCTTTGTTTCTCCTTCCTCTGTCTCTGTCTTTATTTCCCTAACTTCCTCCTCTCCATCTTTATTCATCTTCCTCTTTCTTTTCCTTCTCTCTCCGTTCTAATTTTCCTTTCTCCTCCTCCTTCTTCCTCTCCCTCATAATTTTTTTTTTTATATTCTCTCCTTCCCCAATTATTCCCGTTTTCCTTTCCCTATCCCTCCTTCCTCTCCTTCATCCATATTTTCCTTCCCTTTCTTTCTTCTTCCTCTCTCTCATCCTTGTCTCTTCATCTTTCTCTTCTTCCTCTAACACATTTTTATTTCCCTTCTCCTATTCTTTCATCTGTTTTCTTTTGCTCTCTCCTCACCCTCTATTCTCCTCACCCTCTTCCTTCATCTATATTTACCCTCCTTTCTCTTCCATTCACTCTCCATTCTTACTTACCGTCCCCCTTCCATTTCGCCTCCTCCACCTCTTTCCCTTATTCATTTCTCCTCCTCCTCCTCCTCCTTCGTCTCCCTTCCTTCCTCCACATTTCTCCTTCTTCGTCTCCCTTCCTTCCTCCACATTTCTCTTCCTCCTCCTTCGTCTCCCTTCCTTCCTCCACATTTCTCTTCCTCCTCCTTCGTCTCCCTTCCTTCCTCCACATTTCTCTTCCTCCTCCTTCGTCTCCCTTCCTTCCTCCACATTTCTCTTCCTCCTCCTTCGTCTCCCTTCAACTGCTCCTCCTCCCTTCGTCCTCCCTCTTCCTTCCTCCACATTTCTCTTCCTCCTCCTTCGTCTCCCTTCCTTCCTCTACATTTCTCCTCCTCCTCCTTCCTCCACATTTCTCCTCCTCCTCCTTCGTCTCCTCTTCCTTCCTCCACATTTCTCCTCCTCCTCCTTCGTCTCCCTTCCTTCCTCGGCCCGAACCATCTCTTCCCATAAACACATCCGGGTCCCGAAATGAGCTCGGTTTCCCGCGTTTTCTTCGGCAACCTCATTACTGGCGCCAATTTTCAGTTTGCGGGATGGCGAAAGCTGATCAGACGCTGCGGTTGTTATTACATATATTTTTGGGGCGGATATTTTCTCGCGTGTTTCTCTTCTCTCTTTATCGTTATTCATTCCCTTATTTATGGATCTGTTCGTTTGTGGGTTATTTATGGTTTGTTTACTATGGAAAGACTTTGGATTTTTTTTTTTTTTTTTGGCGCGAAGAAGGGAGAGAAAACGGAGGTTGAAGGAAGAGAAGCCAGTAGTTTGCATCGAAATATTTTTGGCGAGTTTGTCCTTATCTGAATTTTGTGGACGAAAAGGAAAACATAAAGGCGGAATAGCTATCGGCGCCTATGCTCTTCACTCTTCGCTTCAACGCTATCATTATTATCATCACTTCCTTATTTTTTTTCAGGTTTATCTCTCTCCTTCCTTCGTCGCCCCCTTATTCCTTGGACCTTGTCTTAACCCCCCTTTCTCTCCATCTCCCCTTCCCCCCTCTCTTTCTCCCTGTTTTCCTATCCGTTCCTCCTCCCCTTCCGCCCCCTCCCCCTTTTCACCTCCAGTTCGCCTCTTCCCCTTTATTTCCACCTTCCCTGCTCTCCTTCTCCCCGCTTTCCACCACCCTTCCTCTCTTTACCCCCCCCGCTTTCCACCACCTCTTCCTTCCCTTTCCCTTTCCCCCCTTTTCACCAAGGCCTTCCCTCTCCCCCCTCTCCCTCCTTTCAACCTCCCCTTCCCTTCCCCCCTTTGCCTCACCCCCACCCTTCCCTTACGAAATCGTCTCCCCTCTACCGCCCACCACCCTGTCTCTACGCACCCTAACTCCCGTAGCCGCCCACACATCCCTTAGCCTCCCCCTCCACCCCTCCCCCTTCTTAAGCCCCTGTCCTACCCACGTACCCACATACCCCCCCCCCCTTCCCCCTTCCCTCTCTCGCCTACCACAGCCTTCTTTTTTTACTACTTTAACTCCCCCTTCCCCTCTTCCTCCACCCCACTCCAAATCCCTTTCGTCACCGACAACTCTTCGCTAACTCCACCCCCTTACCTTATCCTCCTACCCTCCATACACCCTTGCTTTTACGTTCCTTAACCCTTTACTCTCCCCCACTCCCTTACCCCGCCCTCTCCATAAAATTCCCACTCGCACCGCCCATCAACGCGACGCCCACCAACCATCCGGCCCACCATCCCGTCATCCCGCCCACCCGTCCCATACCTCCATCGCGCTCACCCGCGTCACGCCCGTGCGCCAGCCCAACGTCCCAGACGACCGCCCATAGCTCCATTCCGTTCGCCCACGTCCCGCCCACTGTCCCAGCATCCCGCCCGCCCACTCTCCTGCCCATCTTCCCAAATGCCCGCCCATACCTCCATTCCGCTTGCCCGCGTCCCGCCCACTGTCCCAGCATCTCGCCCGCCCACTCTCCAGCCCACCTTCTCAGACGGCCACCCATACCTCCATCCCGCTCGCTCGCGTCCCGCCCACTATCCCACCATCCCGCCTACCCACCCACCCTCCCACCCTCCCGCCTACCCACCCTCCCGCCTACCCACCCTCCCACCATCCTGCCTACTCCTCCCACCCACCCACTCCTCCCACCCACCTCCCACCATCCCGCCTACCCTTCCCACCCACCCACCCTCCACCCACCCACCTCCGCCCTCCTCCCACCCTCCCGCACGCCCACACCCTGCATCGCTCTCATACCGCCGCCCATCGACCGGAGATTTATACGCTAGATGGAATAATCTGGAAAGAGGAAATAGGGTTCGGGGGCGTTTAGTGTCTGATGGATCGCGAGGGGGGGGGGGGTGAGGAGAGGGAGGAAAAAAGAGGAGTGGGTGGGAAGGGAGGAAAAAAGAGGAGAGGGTGGGTGGAAAGGGAAGAAATGAGGGAGGGAAGGGAGGAAAAAGAGGAGAGGGTGGGGAGGAAAGGGAGGAGAGGAGGGAGGGAAGGAGGGAAGAGAGGAGAGGGAGGAAGGGAGGAGGTTAAGGAGGGAAAGAAAGAAAAGGAAGAAGGGAGGAGGGAGGGAAGGGAGGGGAAGAAGGAGGAGAGGGAGGGAAGGGAGGAAAGGGAAGAAGTGAGAAGTGTAAGGAGGAAGGAGGGGGCAGAGGGAAAAGGAAGGGAGGGAAGGGAGGAGGAGGAGGCAGTGAGCGAGTGGAGAGTGGAAGGAGGGAAAATTAGGAGGCTAGGAGGGAAGGAGGAAGCAAGGGAGGCGGGAAGGGAGGAAAAAAGAGGGAGGGTTGGAGGAAGAGGGAGGAGGCGAGAGTTGTGTGTAGGGAGGGAGGGAGAATGGAGGGAAGGGGAGGAGGTTTGGAGGTAAGAAGAAAAGTTGGGTAAGTGAAGGGTGGAAGGAGGAGGGAGTAAGGAGGAGATACGAGGGGGAATGAAGAAGGGAGGAGGGGAGGGGAAGGTGAGGAGGGAGGATAAGAGAAGAAGAGAGAGGAAAGAAGAGGAGAGAGCGGGAGAAAGAAGGAGGGGTAAGGGGGAGGAGGGAGAGGAGAAAGGAAATGGAAATGGAAAGGGAAGGGAAGGGTGTGGAGGGAGGAGAGAGAAGCAAAGGGAAAGGAAATAATCAAGGAATGGGAGGGAGAAAGAAGAAAGAGAAAAGATAGAAGGATAAAACGGGAGAGAAACTCATAAAAAAAGGTAGGTGAAGATAAAAATAAAAGATAGGGATAGAAGAAAGAAGCGAAGGGACGTAATCAGAAAGAGGAGATAAGATAGGCAGAAGAGGGGAAGGAAGGAAGGAAGGAAGGAGGTGAGAGAAGGAGAGGGTAAGTGAAGAGGGTGAGAAGATAGGTTAAGAAATAGGGTGGATGGAAGAGACGACAGTAGGAGAAACGGGAGGGGATAAGTAAGAGGAAATGGGGAATAGAGAAGGACCTTGATGAGTACTGATAACACGTAATGATATTAATGATAATGCTCAAGATGATTTCAATAAGGATGGCAACAACAACATTGGTAATGAAAAACGACAGTAATTATGATGGAAACGATCAAGGAAATAGTTAAAATAATGATGGGAATAACCAAAGAATATGATAATGATACCCATGGTAGTGATAATAATAATGACAAGGACAATTATAATAATGAGAATGACAATATTGATGATAATGATGATGATAGTGATGATGATGATGATAGTGATAATTACAATGCTATAATGATTAGAATACCAATAATGATAATAATTATAATAAAAACAATGACAATGCAATAATAATGATTATAATGATAACAATAATAAAAGAACAATAATAATAACAACAATAATGATAATAATAATAACAATAGTAGCAGTGAAAATAATAAAAAACGATCATAACAGTAATAATATCAATAATGATAACAAAAACGTTGATAATGCCAATGGCAATGAAGATGATAGCAAAAACAATAACACACACTAACAGCAAAGTAGTTAATAGACAAGTATTATCACTCTTTCTTGATGAAAATCACAGTTGGCAACTGTCGAGCTAATCCCCGCCCACTTGTTCTTTTTCTATATCTTTTCTGTATATTTTTTCTTTCTTTCTTTTTTTTACCGTTTGCTATATTTCATTTCTATATTAATAGTTAGTTATAAGACTAATAAGGGTTGTTGAGGGGAAATAAAAAAAATGCTATAATGATAATATAGATAAGGATTTTGTTTGATATAAGAATGCTGTAGCAGCGCTGCATCTTGCTTTGGGAAAATCTAGTGGAAAAAAAGACCTTACATTCACTTTTTGAACAAAAGTAGAATATAAAGAGGACAAATGTTAAGGGTCAGTCATGAACATAATTGCCAAGAAAACTTCACACCCTTCTATGACATGGTAATGGTAGTTAGAACATGGTAATTAGAACATGGTAATTAGAACACTCCTCTGAAAAATACATGGAATAAAAAAAAATGGTGACGTTTCAGTTTTTAAAAGTTGTACGGTCCTGTGGAAAGACACAAACTTCTCGTTTTTGGACATGGTATTGCATGCCCAAACAAATCACTGAACCATTGATAATCAGATATATTGAAGAAACGTTTAAAAATACCGCGTGAACTGCGATGCGTAAAATACGGGGGTGGAGTTAATGGCATCACCGCACTTAGCCAGTGAGAAAACTCCCAGAGAAATCCCTAGATATATGATTACTTGTATGATTTACTCGAATTCTTTACAATTTCTAGAAGTAAAACAAAAATTCCACACTCGAATTCTTTACAATTTCTAGAAGTAAAAGAAAAATTCCACATTCATGATAACAAGCTGTTCCATACTATGAATTAGCACCTGAATCATCTAGGGAAGAAGTCACTTTCTGTTTTTGGTTCAACAAACGAAATAGAAATGGTACCACCTGTTCTTTAAATATCTTGACT
>NC_091580.1:20124315-20131815 GCF_042767895.1 Penaeus vannamei | reverse complement strand
TGATAATGATAATAATAACGATAATGATAATAATAATGATAATGATAATGATAACAATATTGATAACGATAACGATAACGATGATATTAATGTTCATAACGATAATGATGATAATGAAAACGATACCGATAACGATAGCAATAATATCAATAATAGTAAAAATAAAGGAGAAGAAAAAACAACAACAACAAAACAACAATAACAAAAAGAAAGACAACAACAAATAAAGAGCAAAAACAGGAACAACAAGAAAATAAAGAACAAAAAAAGAAGAAAAACAAGAAAAGAAAGAACAAAAAAAGAAGAAAAACAAGAAAATAAAGAACAAAAAAAAAAAAAAACGTCCTCCCCTAACCCCCTCCATCCAGGGAGCGATTTCGAAAAGCCCACAAAATCGGGTCACACAGCAATCAGGTCAACTCAGGTCAACGAGAGACAAATGGCTTGAGGACTCGGGCAGAAGGGGGGGGGGGAGGTTAGGTTAAACGCACAGAAGAAGAAGAAGAAGAAGAAGAAGGAGAAGGAGAAGGAGAAGGAGAAGGAGAAGGAGAAGGAGAAGGGGGAGAAGGAGAAGAAGCAGAAGAAGCTTCAAGAAGAAGAAGAAAAAATAGAAGATGATGCAGAGGTAGAAAAACAAGATGATGGTGTAGAAGTGGAAGAAGAAGAAGAAGAGGAGGAGGAAGAAGAAGAAACAGAAGAAATAGAATATAATGAAGAAATGGAGGAAGAAGAAGGACATGAACATTATAAATGAATAATATAATGATACTAATACTTCTTTATTTCTTTCCAACTTTCATTTACCTTTAAGGACGTCTAGGCTAGATATATATATCTTTTTATATCATTAATTCATTTATTCATGTGTTTTATGTTTATTTTTTGTTCATTTAAGCATTTATCTATTTATTAATTTGTGTATGAATTCATTTCTTTATTCTTTATTCTATTCATACCTTTGTTTATTTAATTATTCATGTGTTTGCCTATTTATCTATTAAGTCATTTACTCATTTATTTATTTGATTTTCTATTTACATTTTCTGTGGTTTGCGTATTTCGGTAACTATTTATTCTTAGTATTGTTTTCGCTCTCTTTTTTTCTTTCTATTTCTGTCTTCTTTTTATTTGTCTATATTATCATCCTTCTATCTCTTTCTCTCTTTCTCTTGCTCTTTCTTTTTCTCTTTCTCTCTCTTTCTTTCTCTTTCTTTCCCTTTCTTTCTCTTTCTCTCTCACTCCCTTTCTCTCTCTTTCTCATTCTCTGGCATTTCATTCGCTTTTATTCTTTTTTTTTCTTCCTCTTCCTCGTCCTCCTCCATTTCTTCTATTTCTTCTCTTTTTCTCTCTCACTTGATGGCCTGGTCTTTGTCCCAGTAATTGAAAGATTGATGTCTTGAGGGAGCGGTTGTCTGTCTGTCTCTGTCTGTTTCGTTCTCTATTTATCTGCCTATGTCTATCTGCTTGGTTTTCTGCTCTCTATCTGTTTGCCTATTGTCTATCTATCTATTTATCTGTCTCTGTCTGTCTGTTTTCCTTCTTTCTGTCTGGACGTCTGTCAGTCAGTTTGTCTGTATCTGTGTGTTTGATTGTCTGTCTCTATCTGTTAGTTATTCAATATGTCGCTGTCTGTCTGTCTAGTCTTTGGCTACTATATCTGTCTCTTTGTCTGTCTGCCTTCGTCTATCTGTCTGTCTTACTGTCAATGAGTCGGTATGTTTTTCAACCTTCCATTCTCTTGTTCTCTTCCTTTTTGTCGTAGAGAGAGAGAGAGAGAGAGAGAGAGAGAGAGAGAGAGAGAGAGAGAGAGAGAGAGAGAGAGAGAGAGAGAGAGAGAGAGAGAGAGAGAGAGAGAGAGAGAGAGAGAGAGAGAAAGAGAGAGAGAGAGAGAGAGAGAGAGAGAATGAGAACGAGATAGAAAGAGGCAGAGAGAAAGAGAGATAGAGAGGGAGAGAGAGAGAGAGAGAGAGAGAGAGAGAGAGAGAGAGAGAGAGAGAGAGAGAGAGAGAGAGAGAGAAATAAAGAAAAGGGGCGAGACCCTGAACTTTTCCATTTGTCACGAAGATAATGATAATGTCTTCACTGCAGATCTAAGTTTCTCAAGACGTTCTTAAGATAAATGAAAGCTGAGGAGAAGAAAGAAAGAAAATAAAATGACGAAGCGAAAGAAAGAATGGAAGAAGGCAAGTGAATAATGGAAGGGGAAGCAGAGAGGCAAAAAGAAAAAGAAAAAAAGGATAAAAAGATAAGAAAGGAAGGAGATAGAAAGGGAGAAAAGAAATGAAGAGGCAGACAGGGAAAGAACAAAGAGAGAAACAATAACACAAGAAAAGAAAAGAAAAGAAAAAGGATGTGTTTGACAAACTGATATTAAAAAGGGTTTTCAAGGATAACATGATAAAGCTGGAATAAGAAAAATACGTATTTTAGATGTTACTGTTTCTCACTTTGTTAATAATCGTTATCCTTGTAATATAATCATACCTATAATTACCATATCATTATCGGCATTAATATGAACGTTACATTATCATCCTAATTAAGATAATCACATCATTACCGTCCTCATCGTAATGATCATAATCTCGTAGCAACAGCTGATGAAAAAAAAACATTTTGAGTCATATGTTCTCATCTTTTCCCGTCCGTTTAAAGCAACGCATTCTGAGAAATTCGTAACTTTGCCACTTTTCTTTCATCACCTTAAGCTTATTTTACTTCTCTCTGTCTATTTTTCGTCTCTGATATTCCTTGTTCTTAATTTTTCCTATGTCTCGCTTCTGTTGATGTTTATTTTCCTTCTTTTTTATTTTTCTTCTCTTTCCCTCCGTCTCCCCTCTTTCATAACATCCTCGCCGCGTTTCTCCTCCCCTCTCCCCCCCCTCCCCAGTCTTCCTTGTCGCTGACGCCTCCTCATTTTAGTCTTTCTCCTTCTTGCTTACATTTTTATTCTTTTTCTCTCTTCGTTCCACTTCTCTCTCTTTTTCCTATCTTATTCTTTCATCCCTATTTCTTTCTTATCGTTCTTTCTCTGTCTTTGTTTCTGTTTCAGTCTGTCGGTGTGTCTCTGTCTTCTGTTCTCCGTTTTCTTCTCTTTATCTTTCTTTTATTTATTTGCTTTCTCTCTCTCTTTCTTTTTCTTTCTTTCTCTCCCTCTCCCTCTCACTCACTCACTTTCTCTCTCTCTCGCTCTTTCGTACGTACCCAACCCCTCTCTCAACAGGTATACATTTTCTAACATCTCGTTTACCAACTCCTCGTTCAACTGTTTCCCCAATACAACAACAACCGTGTTATGTCGATACTCCCTTCCCTCGTCGAAGTGAACAGGACGTACCTCTCTGGTAGTCGAATTGATGAATAAAAACCCTTTAAATGTACGTCGGAGAGAGTCCAACAATTCACTTGATGCAGATGACACGAACCAGCATCTAAAAGTCGGGAGCATAAAGCACACTTGGCAACCTATAGATATAAAATGATAATGTCATATTTCGCTCTGTGAAAGAACCGCAGCCATACACTGCCAAAATCCGCAATGTTTCTACAAGAACGGATAAAATCGGAAATGAAAGCGGAGGAAAGTCAACGATACGTATCCCGGCGAAGTGAAAAGGCGTTATTTTGCCAAAAAGCGGGCGCGTGGAGCGGTCATGTGGCACCTCGCTTATATCTTGAACAGCTGTTGCGTGGCGAAGAGTGCCCAGCGTTCGCCAGGAGATCTAGCGCCCACGAGTGGTTGAATATTACTGTCACGGTTCTGTCTGTTCTCTCCCTCGGTCCTCCGAAAGATCAACATCGGCGGATAAAGCGGTGGTGTTTATAAGGTGTGTTTTAGGAGAAAGGGAAATATTAGAGAAAATAGAAAGAGAATTATAAGAAAAAAAGGAAGCAAAAGTCCTTGTTGCATAACTTTACACGCACGAGATGCTGTAATAGTGCTCCTTGTAGACCTGCTATGACGCACACGGTGCCTGTTTCGCTTTGATGTGACCGATTCCGCACAAACGCCGAAAGCACGAAAAATATTCGACTGTCAGACGGCGAGAAAGCCGGTTGCCAAGGAATATGACAAGAAAGGCCGGCGTGACACAGTGTCAGAGCCCTGCAAAGTGTCAACATTGCAGGGTGATAGTGTTGATCTTGACCCTGAGCGTGGCGACGGGCGTGCGGGCGAGGGACGAGGTGTGGGCAGTGCAGTTGGGGAGGGAGCATGTGGGGGACGCCCCCCGCGTGGCCGAGGAGCTGGGGATGACCATCGTCGGGAGGGTCTTCGATAATGTGTTCCTTCTCCGGGGGGAGAACATGAGGGGGAAGAGGGGGGAGGGGGAGGGGAGGCTGATGCACCCGAAGCTGGAGTGGTCGGAGCGGCAGATGGGGCGGCGGAGGAGCCCCCGCTTCGAGGAGGACGCGGGCGGGGGAGGGGAGGGCGGCGTGGGCGAAGGGCAGGGGGGCGATGCGGGCGTGAACCCCCATGCCCGAGGCAGAAGGAATGTCGACCTGAAGCCCCCCAAGTCCCCGTTCGACCTCCTGAAGACGCAGGACCCACTGCGCTGGCGCCAGTGGTACCTGGGGGCCGGCGAGGGCATGTTCCTGAACGTGACGGGGCTGTGGTCGCAGGGCGTGCGCGGCGGCGGCGTCAGCGTCGCCATCCTGGACGACGGCGTCGAGCTCACCCACCTGGACCTGGCCCTGAACTACGACCCCGCGGCGTCGTGGGACCTGCTCGACGCCGACCCCGACCCGACGCCCGTGCCCTGGTCGCGCCACGGCACGCAGCTGGCTGGTATCGTGGCGGCCACCCACAACAACGGGCTGTGCGGCATGGGCATGGCGCCGTGGACGGGCGTGGGCGCCGTGCGCATGCTGGGCTACGTGGTGTGGGACGCCGTGGAGGCGGCGGCGCTGTCGTACGAGCGCGACCACGTGGACGTGTACCTGGCGGCGTGGGGCCCCGTGGACACGGGCGCCGTCATGGAAGGGCCGGGCGGCCTGGCCGACAGGGCCATGCGGGAGAGCATCGTGCTGGGGAGGAAGGGCCGCGGCTCCATCTACATCTGGGCGTCAGGCAACGGCGGCTTCGTCGGCGACGACTGCAACGCCGACGGCTACGCCAACTCCATGTACACGTTGACGGTGAGCGGCAGCACGAGGGACGGCCGCCCGCCGGACTACGCCGAGACGTGCGCCGCCGCCTTCGTGTCCACGTACAGCGGCGACGCCGACCCCGAGTACGAGCCCGGCGAACGCGTGAACGGCATCGTGACGACCGACACCGGCGGCGAGTGCACGGAGTCGTTCCGCGGTTCGTCCGTGTCGGCGGCGATGGTGGCGGGCGCCTGCGCGCTCGCACTCGACGCCAACCCGGAGCTCGGCTGGCGCGACATGCAGCACCTGATGGTGCAGGCAGCCACGCCACACAACCCGCTGCCGGAGCACTGGAAGACCAACGGCGTCGGCCGCATGTACTCGCACTACTTCGGCTTCGGCTCGCTCGACGCCGGGAAGATGGTGGCCCTCGGCAGGACGTGGAAGCCGGTGCCGCCGTCGTTCCGCTGCCTGGCGCAGGCCCCGCACCACAACATCACGCTCGTCCCCGACCACGTGTACATCCTTCCCCTCACCGTCTCCAGCTGCCAGGTGGTGCAGGCCGAGCACGTGCAGGTCAATATCACGATCAGCTCGGACAACCGCGGTCAGCTCGAGCTTGACCTCGAATCCCCCTTGGGCACGACCTCCAAGCTCCTCCCGAAGCGGCCGCTCGACGTCTCGCCCTACGGAATCAACCGGCACCCGTTTCTGAGCGTGCACATGTGGGGCGAGAACCCGCGGGGCACGTGGAAGCTGCGCGTCGTCTTCCACAAGTCCAACATCCTGGAGCCGTTCGGGAAGAAGCTGTTCGTGGACGTGCCCAACATGGTGCTCAACTGGTCCCTGGTCGTCCACGGCACCGAGGTCCCCTTCTCGGAGGCGACGCCCTACCACTACCACTTCAACAGAACGCAGCTGGCCGAAGCTCTGAGGGCACAGAGGACCCAGCGTCGGCCCCGCGGCGGCAGGAGGCCGCGAGAAAAGTCAGGCGCAGGAAATCACTCCTTCTGGATACACACTGACCACTGGACATCAGCGTCTGTCAAGGGCGGGAAACCCCACTCGTTCCTGCTCTGCAAAGTGGTGTCAAGCTCGCCCGCTCGCGTCACCAGCATCACTTGGCACGATGCCAGCGGCGGGGTACCTCGTGACGTCATCAAGCGCCTCACCGGTAGAGGTGCCTTGGGGGACAAGTACCCGGCGCTGCTTCTGGTGAAGGAAACGGACGATTTCAAAGGGAACTTCACGTGCCGCGTCGTTTGCGACGGGAAGGTATTCGCGAAATCAATCGACGTCCTGAGTAACCTGTCCTCCGTCCCTCTCGCGATGGAAACAACACAAGTGGCACTCGAGGGCGCGGACGCCGAGCTGCCCTGTCACGGCCTCCTGCCCTTCGTCAGGGGGACATGGACCAGAAACGGCAGTCGCGTGAAGACCTCCGGGCGATTCACCGTGGCCGAGGACCACCTGGCGATCGCGACGGTGCAGGAGGGCGATGTGGGCGTGTACGAGTGCCACACCCGCGCCCCCGTCCTCCGCTACGCCCACACGACGCGGGTCACGCTCCTCCTCGCCAACGGCACCTCCACCCTCATCACCCACTACGCCATCACGACGCAGCCGCAGCCGACCGTCATGCCGACACCCCCCCTGTGCACACGCCCCCAGGAGGAACTCGAGGAGGAGGAGGAGGACCAGGGACCCCCCGACTGCCCGCGCCCGTACGTCCTCGTCGGCAAACACTGCGTCATGGTCGCCGAAGGGGATGGCAAGACCTGGCACAGGGCGCGGGTCCTGTGCCACCGCCAGCGGGGCGACCTGGTCAAGGTGCACGACGCCGCGTTCATGCTGGCACTCATCCAGTTCCTGCGGGTCAAAGGTAAGGCGGAAGGGGGTGGGGGGGGGCGGGTATGGTTCACACACATTTGCTGAGTACATACAGATACACACACACTCGTACATCCGTGCACAGTCACTTATATATATATAGATACAGAGAAAGAGAAACAGACAGACGGAGAGAGAAACAGACAAACAGAGAGAGAGAGAGAGAGAAACAGACAGGGAGATACAGAGACAGATAGACAGAGACGAAGAGAGATAGAGAGAGAGACAGAAACAGAGAGAAAAATAGAAAGAGAGAAAGAGATCAGAAGACAAAGAAGACACATATATCGAAAGGAAAAGATGGAAAAAAAAAATGAAAAGGCAGTTACTAATAATATTTTGTTAGGCTCAAAGTAAAGACTGTTTTTGCCCCCAGAATTTTTCCAAAAACAAGGGCTTCTCGATCGGAAATGAAAGCTGTCGGATTCCATCGAGATCTTGTTTTCAACCGAATTCCAATCGAAAATTCCTGGTTATTTCATGCCATGTTTACTCTTTATATTTTTAACTGTAAATGAATTT
>NC_091580.1:20106815-20109315 GCF_042767895.1 Penaeus vannamei | reverse complement strand
GAGAATAGATTGGAGTAATATTTCGATTATTAACACCAATAATCATCAATTTTTATCCTTATTATTACGTCTCAATACTAAATATTGAGCACCTTCGTTCCTGTTATATGTTGCAAGAAATAATGAATGATCTTTTATTGATTACCTTCGATTATGGTAATGACATGCTAATGGAGTAATGATAATGACCTTTTACTTAAATGTGAATGAGGGTAATTAGTGGCTGTAGTCTGGCTGTTAGTGTTTCATTTTTTTTTTTTTTTTTTTTTTTTTGTCACGGGGAAATCTAGAAGTAACTTTGCCTCTGCTGATAAGGATGATGATAATGGTAATGATGATAGTGATGGTGGTGATGATACTGAAGGGGAATGGTTATAGCAGTAATAATGATGGCAATGATAATGTTAATAATGATAATCATTATAATGTTTGCAATTCTGATAAAACTTAAGATACTATCACAATAGAGATTACAATGATCATGATTAGAATAATGATAATGATAATGAAATAACAATGATAATGGTGATAGAATGATAATGATAATAATAATGAAATAATTATGAAAATGACAATGGAATAATAATAATAATGATAAAGAAATAATATGAACAATATCAATGATAATCCTATCAATACCAACAGTGGTAATAATGATAATAATTATTGCAACAATGCTATCTCCTCGACCCTAATTTCTTGTCCCCCCCCCCCCCCCCAGCCTTCCGCCGCCCATCCGTGCTCAACCTGGGGGAGAGGCCGCCCCCCGCCCGCGCAGGATCGGCCAAAGGATCCCGCCCGAAGCCCCGCGCAGGATCCACCTCCAGACGAAGGCGCCGACGTCCCAAGAAGGATTCTCAGACACGAAGGGCCAGGGGATTCGGACGCTTGGATGACGTCACGGCTCCTTTGGGCGCTGGTGACGTCACCGTGATTGATGACGTGTTCGGGGACGATGACGTGGGGTCATATGAAGACGAATATTTGGAAGAGGAAGTTAATGGAACTGATGGGGTGTATTATGATATACCTTATGAGTACCTGGATGGTGACGTCACTTTAATCGATGACGTAGACACATACGACGACATTCACTGGACCGATGACGTTGACTACGACCATGACGTTACTCTGACCGATGGCATGGACCAGGATTATGACGTCACACACACCGACGAACCAATCAGCGCCTGGAACGATGACGTCACATCACCCAACGACCCAATCAGCTCTCGAAACGATGACGACACATCCCCCGACGGACCAATCAGCGCCCGGGATCCCCCAACCGACGCCACAGCCTCCGACAGAGACCAAAGGGGCGCGGCGGTCCTTCTCTCCGGTCCGCGGGCGTCCAGCAACCACGTCATGGCCCTGTCGCACCAGCGGGCGGCGTGCATGTGGGCGGACCTGGGCCACTTCCTCGCCTCTTGTTCCGTGTTGCATAATCTCATTGCAATTTGCGAGTACACGCCCGAGGAAACCTGAGAGATGCGGGCGCCATGGTTAGTCGGGCTAGAACGACCGCCGTGCAATATTGGGGGATAAACAGCCGTTCAGTTCACCTCGAATCAGCGTCTTCGGTAATTAGGTTAAGATCAATTGGGAAACCGTATTAGCAGACTGATATATACGATCTTGGTGCGAATAGTGGATGCGAATTCTTAATGAGAGTCTTGGAAAATTTTTGGGTTGAAGGATCCGCCCAGAAAGACGTTAATAAAAAAGTGTGTCCTTGTAAAAGCTAAAAAATCTAACGAAAAAGTATATATGTTTTGCCTACCAGAAAAAAAACAAGTAAAAATGAATCAAAATGAAATACAAATAGGCCTATTGCATAGCATGAAAATATCTAGCAAAACAGAAAGTCAAAGAAAAAAAGTGTATTATGATGTAAGGATTGTCTATTAATGCTTTTATTAAACAGCATTGACATGTATTAACGTTGTTCATATAACTCTCACAGCGAATATAATAAATAGAAAAGAAAAGAAAAAAAAGAACAAAACTGATCAAACAAAAACAAAAAGAAAACACGTATAGGAAAATATATATAGAGTAACATTATGAAAAAAAAGTTATCTATATCCTAAACGATACTCTACTGTAACCTATTTTGTACTTCAAGAACATGTGTACACGAGTAACAAATGTATGTATTTTTTTCTCCTTTCCAAGTATATGTATTCTCCGTTTCGAACAAGCGAACCAGCAAACAAGCGCACACACATACACGCAAGCAAAACACACACATACTCTCTCTCTCTCTCTCTCTCTCTCTCTCTCTCTCTCTCTCTCTCTCTCTCTCACTCTCACTCTCACTCACTCTCTCTCTCTCTCTCTCTCTCTCTCTCTCTCTCTCTCTCTCTCTCTCTCTCTCTCTCTCTCTCTCTCTCCCTCTCCCTCTCCCTCTCCCTCTCCCTCTCTCTCTCACACACACACACACACACACTAAAAAAGGGGAGGGGTCGCTAAACTGCTCTTTACTACCATGAAAATA
>NC_091580.1:20091815-20104315 GCF_042767895.1 Penaeus vannamei | reverse complement strand
CAGGTAATGCGTATGAAGGTGAACACGTATGTACTCGTCTACAGACATGCACACCGCTAAACGTACGTAGGTCACATATGATTTGTATGTGTATAGTACATAAACACACACAAATACACAGACACACTCACGTATGTATATATTCTCTTTCCTTTCTCATTCTCTCTCTATCACACAGTCTGTCTATCTGTCTATCTATCTATCTACCTATCTCTCTATCTATCCACCTATTTATCTGTCTATCTATCTATCTTTCTATTTATCTATCTATCTGTCCATCTGTCAAAAAACAACGCACGCAAACCACACACACACACACAAGCTACCCTCGTCCTCCTTTCCCAACACACCTTAACACACCCCACGACACACACCCAGGACACCCACCACCCAACCCGTAGCCACGTCGACGTCCAGCTAAACAATCACATTCATATCCATTAGAGAGAACTGCCTTGTGACCTAGTATGACAAAGGGAGGAACCGGTTTAAGCCAAAGGGCGGCAGCGACAATTAATCTTGGGAGATACGCCCGTCACTGTTTATACGAAGTGATGGTCTCAAATCGAGGAGTCTATAGAGGAGTATACGGTGGCGCTTGAAGGCGGGGAGGGTGGAGGGTGGAGGGTGGAGGGGGAAGGGGGAGGGTGGAGGAGAGGTTAGGGTTGACGGGTATGGAGGGGGAAGGGCATAGGGAGGGGGAAGGGGATATGGTGGGGGAAGGGGAGAGGGGAAGGGTATATGGAGGGGGAAGGGGAGAGGGAAAGGGGATGTGGAGGGGAAGGGAGGTGGGAAGGGGAAATGGTCGAGGCAAGGAGAGTGGGGAAGGGGAAATGCCCGAGGGAAGGCGAGGGGGGAAGGGGTTAAGGCGGAACGGGAGGAGGGAAGGATAAGGGAGAAGGGAAAGGGACATAGAAGATGGAAGGGGATTAGGAGAGGGAGAAAGAAGCTCAGAATGGAGAGGGGAACTAAGAGGATAAAGAAAAGCAATAAAAGAGATAAAAGGGAAAGGGAAGGAGACCTAGCGAAAGGGTGACCTGAAGTGAGAGAAGGGAAATGGGGCTAAAAACGGAGGGTATAATAAATAAATAAATAAACAAATAAAATATAAATAAATACATATAGTGGCATTTATCAGGAGGGGTAGAAACAAAGGGGTGAGGGGTTTAGGGGGTGGAGAGGTCCAAGGAGGGGGAAGGGATGGGAAGAGGCCAAGAGGGAGATAAAGGGGCGAATGTGGTTGTTTTTATTAATGGCCTGGGATGGGGTGTGGCAGCTAAGGAGGGAAGTGAAGAGGAATACTCGTTCTGTTATTATCATCATTATTACTGCTATTACTAATACTAGTGTTACTGTTAATACTCTGCTGCTACTACTACATTTACTATTGTATTTTGTATTACTATATTACAACCACTATAACTGCTACAATTGCTACTTTTATTACGACCGCTACTACTACTGCTACTACTACAACTACTACTGCTATTTTCATCAATGACTTCTTATCATTATCATCCTTATTGTTATCATCATTATATCAACAGCGAAAACAAAAACAAGCACACACACACACACACACACACACACACACACACACACACACACACACACACTCACACTCATACTCACACAAATACACACACACACACACACACACAAACACACACACACACACACACACACACACACACACACACACACACACACGCAAACACACAAACACACACACACACACAAACACACACACACACACACAAACACACACACACAAACACACACACACAAACACACACACACACACAAACACACACACACACACACACACACACACACACACACACACAAACAAACACACACATACACACACACACACACACAAACACAAACACACACACACAAACACACACACACACACACACCAACGCTAAATTTCCACGAAGGAATTATAGAGTAGAAGCGTGAGAACGGAGAGACAGTGAGTCAGCGAAGAGGGCAGAGGAAATACCGAGAAAGAGGGGAAGGGAAGAGAAAGCAGGAGTAAGAGAGGGGAAGGAGAAAGGGAGAGAGGAGAAGGAGAAAGGGTGATAGGAGAAGGAGAAAGGGAGAGAGGAGAAGGAGAAAGGGGAGAGGAGAAGGAGAAAGGGTGAGAAAAGGAGAAAGGGAAGGAGAAAGGAGAAAGAGAAAGGGTGAGAGAAGGAGAAAGGGAGAGAGAAGAAAGAGAATGGGAGAGTAGAAGGAGAAAGGGAGAGGGAAGCAGGAGAAAGGGAGAGAGAAGCAGGAGAAAGGGAGAGAGAGAGAAAGGGTGAGAGGAGAAGGAGAAAGGGGAGAGGAGAAGGAGAAAAGGTGAGGAGAAGGAGAAAGGGGGATAGAGAAGGAGAAAGGGGGAGAGAAGGAGAAAGGGAGAGAGGAGAAGGAGAAAGGAAAAGAGGAGAAAGAGAAAGGGTGAGAAAAGGAGAAAGGGAGAGAGGAGAAGAGGAGAGTGGTGAGGAGAGAACGTGAAGGAGGAGAGAGGAAGAGGAGAGAAAGCAGGAAGGGAGAGGGGAGAAGAAGGAAGATGGAGGGATGAGGAGAATAGTAGAGAGAGGTCGTGAGAAAAGGTGAAGGAAAGAGTTGAGAAGGCAGGAAAGGAGAGGAAAAGAGAGAGGATGAGGGGAAGTAGAGAGGAGAAGAAAGTGATATAGTTAAAGTAAGAGGAAAATATGTGAGGAGGGGAAGAGAGAGGAAAGTAGAGCGACGTGAAGGGGAAGGGGATGAGATAAAATGAGAAAAGACAAACAAGAAGACAAAAAACGATACCAAAACAAGGGAAGAATAAAGAAAAAAATAGACAGAGAAAAATAAAAAAAAAGATGAGACGAAACAATAGAGAAAAGAGAAGACAAGAGACGAGACGAAACAGAAGAGAAAAGAGAAGACAAAACAAGACAAAAGAAGAGAAGAACAAACAAGGGGAGAGTGTGGGGGGTGGGGGGGTGGGGAAGAGGGGAATGGCATCCTCATCACCATAACAAGAGGGCCAAGGTAGAGAGAGGGAGAAAGTTTATTTATCCCGTCGAGACAAACACGACAACATTTCAGTGATATGGAGTGTGATTTTTGGTACATGATACAGCGAGGTTTCAGGGAAATAGTTTCAGGGAAATAGTTTCAGGGAAATAGTTTCAGGGAAATAGTTTCAGGGAAATAGTTTCAGGGAAATAGTTTCAGGGAAATTAGTTTCAGGGAAATAGTTTCAGGGAAATAGTTTCAGGGAAATAGTTTCAGGGAAATTAGTTTCAGGGAAATAGTTTCAGGGAATTAGTTTCAGGGAAATAGTTTCAGGGAAATAGTTTCAGGGAATTAGTTTCAGGGAAATAGTTTCAGGGAATTAGTTTCAGGGAAATAGTTTCAGGGAAATAGTTTCAGGGAAATAGTTTCAGGGAAAAAGTTTCAGGGAAATAGTTTCAGGGAAATAGTTTCAGGGAAAAAGTTTCAGGGAAATAGTTTCAGGGAATTAGTTTCAGGGAAATAGTTTCAGGGAATTAGTTTCAGGGAAAAAGTTTCAGGGAAATAGTTTCAGGGAATTAGTTTCAGGGAAAAAGTTTCAGGGAAATAGTTTCAGGGAAATAGTTTCAGGGAAAAAGTTTCAGGGAAATAGTTTCAGGGAAATAGTTTCAGGGAAATAGATATACGAATAATTAATTAAGTTTATGACTAAGTGATGTGACATGAATGAATAGATAAGCAGATTGATAGGATACGAATAAGCAAATAGCCAAACAGATGGTACAACGTGAATGGGTGAATGAATGAATTTGTCAATAAATAAATATACATTATGAATAGCTAAATAACTGAATAAATAAATAAGCGAATAAACAAAGAAATAAAACAAAACAACTAATACAGTATAGATGCATATAATAAGCAAAAACGCAAATTCAGAAATAAACATATAATAAAATAACAAATAAACAACATATGTTCACGTCAACAAACAAGCAAACAAACAAATGACACTGGAAGGTCACCCGAAGGTCACGCTCACTCCACGTGGCCTTAATTGATGAGAATACAGTGCCTCACCCCCCCTCCCTCCCTCCCCACCCCCTCACCCCTTCACACGCTGCCATTGTAAAACGTTCAGGCCAGCCATGGTATAACGATATCGTATGGGAAAGAACAGTTATTATGAATTCCGAAAAGTGGTCGCTGTGTTGTCGCTATTTCGACGAAAACCATCTGCGTTTATTTATTTTTTATAATGATTTTATGATAAGAGATTGAGGCATGTGGGAGGCAGTGGGGAGTGAGGGAGAGAGGGTGGAAGAGAGGGAGGAAGAGGAAGAGGGAGAGAGAGAAAGAGAAAGAGAAAGAGAAAGAGAAAGAAAGAGAGAGAGAGAGAGAGAGAGAGAGAGAGTGAGTGAGTGAGTGAGTGAGTGAGTGAGTGAGTGAGTGAGAGAGAGAGAGGGAGAGAGTAGAGACAGAAAGACAGACAGAGAGAAGAGAGAAGAAAGAGAGAGAGAGAGAGAGAGAGAGAGAGAGAGAGAGAGAGAGAGAGAGAGAGAGAGAGAGAGAGAGAGAGAGAGAAAGTAAAATCAGACAAATACAAACAGACAGTCATGTAGACAGATAAACAGGTAAATATAGAGACCGAAATGAAACGAAGGCAAACAACAAATAAAGAGTATACGAATCAAAGCAGCGTGCAAAGACAAAGAAAGAGAGACAAAGAAGAGAAAGAGAAAGAAAATGAGATAAAAAAGAAAAAGGAAAGGAGCAAGAGCAAGAGAGAGAGAGAGAGAGAGAGAGAGAGAGAGAGAGAGAGAGAGAAGAGAGAGAGAGAGAGAGAGAGAGAGAGAGAGAAAGAGACATAGAAAGAAAGAAAGAGAGAAAGATAAAGAAAGAGAGAAGAGAGGAAAAGAGAGAGATAATCACCCTGCCAACTTAACCCCAACAAGCACTACCTTATCTCCAAACAAAGCACCTGCCGCCGCGTGCCTCTGCCAAGCACAGAAGCCAAGCAAAGTAGTGAGACTGACCTGCTTTTGGAATTAATGGTGCCATAAGAAAGAGGATATGGTGACACGACGATGGTGACGAGGACAGAGAATGATATGGTGAATTCTTTTAATCTTTTGATGATGTTGATGAGGTTAATTGAATTAGTCGTAATGATTATGATAGTAATGAGGGGATGATTTTGATAGTAATAGGAGTATTACTGTTAATAATAATGATGCGGTTGACTATGATGGTGATAATGACAAAGACAGTGACTGTGACAATGAGCATGAACAGCGCGAAAAACTGAAACAGAACAGGAACATCAGTATTAGGAAGTAGGGATAACAACGACAACATACGAAATAACAGACATAACACTAGCAACGTATACAAAATGAAGAACAGTTATAGAAAAATTATTGTTATGGCAGTCAGAAAATCATTTACTATTGTCTATAGAGACACCAGGCAATAATAAAAATGTCAACAATAATGTCTATAACAACAACGCGCATTAACAACACCACTGATGATAAAAAAATGCCACTAACAATAGGAGCAACAAAATTTCAATATCTATACCAACAATAACAGCAGTAGTAAGAACAACCTTAACAAGGATGACAATATCAACAGCAAAAACAACAGCAACAATGTCAACGCGTTTTAACAACAGCAAAAGTAGGAACAACAATACCAGTAAGAACCATACAGTTTTTCTAATATTTACTGCTCCTGGCTGAGCGATTTTCTATAATGTACCACTCTTTGTAGACCTATTTCTATGATCACTCCTAGTAACCCATTTTCTTTGATTGACTGCTCCTAGCAAACCCTTTTTCTATGATCGAATGCTCCTGTCTGACCCATTTTCGATAACTGACCACTCCAGGCAGACCCATTTTCTATGACTGATCATTCCTAGCAGACTCATTGTCTGTGATCGACCGTCTTAGTAGACCCATTTGTTATGATCGACTGCTCCTAGCAGACCCATTTTCAAATGGTAGATTATTCCTAGCAGACCTATTTTCTAGTTGCTCCTGGTCATACTCATTATCGATAATCAACCACTCCAATCAGACCCATTTTCTATGATTAATCATTTCTGGCAGACCCATTGTTTTTGATCGACTAAACCTAGCAGACAGACGTTTTAATTGATTGTTCCTGGCAGTCACGATTTCTATGACCGATTGTCCTAGCAGAGCCATTTTCTATTATTGATACTTCCAAGCAGACTCACTTTCTGTTTCTGACCATTCCTAGCAAACCCTTTTTCTATGTCTGAATGCTTTTAGAAAACTCATTTTCTATGAGAGATTGCTCCTTGCAAACCCATTTTCTATAATCAGCTGCTCCTGTCAGACCCATTTTCAATAATCGATCACTTCCAGCTTATTCATATTCTGTGATCGACCTTTGTCACCTATTTCCAATGATCGACACCTAGCAGACCCCCTTTCTATGATCGACCATCCTAGAAAACCCATTTTCTATGATCGATCACTCCTATCAGACCCATTTTCTCTGACTGACTCTTCGTAGCAGACCCATTTTCTATGATAGACCAATCCCAGCAAACCCATTTTCTAAGACCACACACACACACACACACACACACACACACACACACACACACACACACACACACACACACACACACACACACACACACACACACACACACACACTGAGATAGATAAGTAGAGAGCAGCAGAAAAAAAACATATACTTTATTCCTTCCTGAGTAATGATAGTTATAATGTTTACCAAGAAATCATTGTTAGCATTATAACCTTATCATGTCAGAACAATAACCGTAAAATATTCTAAATTGAAGTACACACTTTTGCGTTAGTGGGTATGTTAGTGTGTGTATGTGCGTGTTAGTGTATGTACGTGTTGGTGTATGTACGTGTGTGTGTATGTACATGTGTCTGTCTGGACGTGTGCGTGTCCACGGGTGTACAGAAGGAGCAGATATAACTAATCTCTCTTTTTCAGAAAAGATTTATGTAATTATGTAATTTTAGATGCTATCGCGATGACAACGCACGATGCCATAAATTCATTCTAATTACCCAGAAGAAGAAAGAGGAAACAAAAGCTCTAGTAATTACTGTCTCGGGGTATTTAATTTTATTTATTTATACTAGCGGGTGAACAAAGGAATTCTTAGATGGATTTAGATAAAGCTTTTGTTGCAAGGTAAGTTCACGAATTTCCTGGTTCGGGTTTTGTACGGTTGTTAGGAAATAATGTGAGATATTGTTCTTGGACGAAACAGGGGAATAAGATTTAGAAAATGATGAACAAAAATTGCTTCCTTTGTGTACTGATTCACTCGCTGATCACTTATTCAGCCATTCACATATTCACCTATACGCTCGCTTATTTACTCACTCACGTGACACTCACTCACTTATGGAATTCCTTATTAACTCACTTATTCATGCACTCACACATGCACTCCCTCACTCACTCACACACTCACACACTCTCAGACTCTCAGACTCACAGTCGTTCATACATTCTCACTCATTCACTCACACTCAATCATGCACTCAGTTACACTCTTAACTCATTCACGTACTCATTCCTTCACTCACTCATTCACATTCACTCATTTACTCACTCCTCTGCTATTGTTATTGCTCTTTGTTTGTTGTTGATTGTTGTTGTTGTGTATTTCTCTATTTGGCGTCAATTCTAGTGTACATTTCTGTCTAAATTCTCTCTCTGTCTCTGTCTCTCTCTCTCTTGATTATCATGATTATCATGGTGATAATCATATCTGCTGTTAGTGATGACAATGATAATAGCAGTATTCGAGAATAAACAATGATGATAATGACGTTAATGATAAATATCATGATAATGATAATGGTGATAATTATAACAATAATGATAAGGATAATAACAATAGCAATAACAACCATCATTATAACACTACTAATAATGATAGTAATAGTAATAACGATAACATTATTCTATACTATAATACTGCTTGTGTTTACGAACCAAATCATATAGCATTGTCGAGTGGTAATTGATTTCGCCATAATCAACATGAAAATCGAAGAATCTCTCTCTCTCAAACACACACACACACACACATACACACACACACACACCCACCCACACACACACCCACCAACCCACAAACCCACCCACCCACACACACACACACACACACACACACACACACACACACACACACACACACACACACACACACACACACACACACACACACAAGATAATGATAATGACAATTATGACGATGATAATAATCATTATGATGTGGTGGTGATGATGGTGATGGTGATGATGGTGACGATGATGATGATGATGATGATGATGATGATGATGATGATGATGATGATGCTAATAACAATAATGATAATGAAAATGAAGATGGCAATGGTAATGAAAACCAATAAGAATCTATAAAATAGCCTTGGCACTTTAACGTCAAATCTACACAGCGACGCAGCCACACACACACACACACATACACACAAACACACATATATATAGTTTTATTTTTCTAATCTTTTTATTTCTTATTTTAAACATCACAATAGAGTGAAATTGGCCTTCGTGAAATTACATACCATGAGCTTCAGATTTGGGTAAAACAAGAACAACAGTAGCTGATCAAACATGATTAAAACATGTTTGATGGCAGGATTACGTAGGGGTTTGTTAATAATTGAGTGAATTGAAAGAGCTCTGTAATTTTACTTGTTCGGCCCAGGTGTAATAGCGTAATAGGCGGAATAGGGTATTTGTATGTAAAAGGTATTTTCGTCGCTAATATCGTAGTTAATCTAATTGAAATCACAACTATTTGTTTGTCATTGTTTAACATTTTCTACTTTCAACGTATTATTTTTTTGTTCATGTTGTATCGATTATCATTGTCGGTGGTGCTTATGTGGTCTTCTAAATCAAGGGTCTATTTTAGAAAGTTTGAAATGTGAACTATTGTCATTTTTCGATGATAATGCATCTTATCTAAAAATGAAGAAGGTTTATTGTTGTCTTAAGGATAGCGCTATCTTTATCATAAATTAAAAAATATTCATTGTTAGATTCTGGTTTGGTCTCTCATCTTTTTAACTTCCCTCTATCTCACCATCTCTCCATCCCTCCTTCCCTCATTTCCTCGACTTTTCCATTCCCCCACCCTATCTCTCCTCCCATTTCTCCCCCCCTTTTCCCTTCCCTCCTTCCCTCCTTCTTTGTCCCTCCCTCCCCTTTTCCCCTCCTTCCTTGTCCCTCTCTCCCTCCCCCTTTTCCCTCCTTCCCTCCCTCCCTCCTTCCACCCCTCCTTTCTTCCCTTCCTTCCTTCCTCCCTCCCTCCCTCCCTGTCCCCCTTCCCCTTCAATTTTCCTCCTGTCCCTCCTCTTTTTCTCTCCCTCCTTCCCTCCCTCCCCCCTTGTCCCGCCCTCCATGTTCCTCCCTCCCTCCCTGTCCCTCCTTTCCTCCCTCCCTCCCTCCTTTCCTCCTTGTCCCTCCCTCCCTCGCTCCCTCCTTTCTTATCCCTCCTTCCCTCCTCGTCCCTCCCTCCCTCCCTCTTTCCTTATCCCTTCCTCATTCCCTCCTTCCCTCCCTCCCTCCTTCCTTATCCCTTCCTCATTCCCTCCCATCTTCCTTCCTTCCCTCCCATCTTCCTTCCTTCCCTCCCTCCCTCCTTCCTTCTCCCTTCCTCATTCCCTCCCATCTTCCCTCCTTCCCTCCCTCCCTCCCTCAGAGATCGACTATTCGAAAATAACTCTCTCTCTGTCACATCACTCGTGTTGGGACCGAGAGATATACGGAGCAATAAGGATCAAAGTCGCGTGCTCGGGGAATGGAGGAGACAACCCTATGGGATCCGACGCTTCAGTTCTCCTTCTTCTTCCTCCTCCCAGACCTTGTAGTCCTTATCTTCTGTCTTTTATCCCTTTTCTCTCTTCTCTTTCCTCCCTCCTTCTCCTTTATTCCTTTATTCTTTCACTCATTCGATCTTTTTTATTTCCTCTTTTCTCCTTTTCCTTTTATTATTATTATTATTATTATTATTATTTGTCTATCTTTTTCCTCTAATTTCTTCTTATCTCTCTCCTCTTGCTTTCCTTCTTCTCTGTGTCTATTTTCCTCCTCCTGTCTTCCTCTTCGTCAATCTCTCGTTCTAAGTTTTTCCTGTAATTTTGTTTTCTCTACACCTTTTTTTTTTATCTGCTCCTGCCTTACCCCCCCCATTCTCCAACCCTTTCTTTCCCCTCCTTTCGCCTTCATTCCTCTTATTTTCCTTTCTCTTTTTCCTTATCTTCACATTCACCCTTCCCCCCCCCCTTCTTTCCCCTCGCTTCTCCCTCCCTTTCCCGATCTTTTATTCTCCTTTCTCTCCCTTTCACTCCTTCCCTCTCTCTCTCCCTCCTTCCACCAACCCTTACTCTTTCTCCTCCTTCCGGATAACATACCTAACACCCATCCTAGTACCTAATACCCATCCTAGTACCTAATACCCATCCTAGTACCTAACACCCATCCTAGTACCTAATACCCATCCTAATACCTAATACCCATCCTAGTACCTAATACCCATCCTAGTACCTAATACCCATCCTTGTACCTAATACCCATTCTAATACCTAATACCCATCCTAGTACCTAACACCCATCCTAGTACCTAATACCCATTCTAATACCTAATACCCATCCTTGTACCTAATACCCATCCTTGTACCTAATACCCATCCTAGTACCTAATACCCATCCTAGTACCTAATACCCATCCTAGTACCTAATACCCATCCTAGTACCTAATACCCATCCTAGTACCTAATACCCATCCTAGTACCTAATACCCATCCTAGTACCCAATACCCATCCTAGTACCTAATACCCATCCTAGTACCTAATACCCATCCTAGTACCTAATACCCATCCTAGTACCTAATACCCATCCTAGTACCTAATACCCATCCTAGTACCTAATACCCATCCGAATACCTAATACCTATCCTAATACCTAATACCCATCCTAGTACCTAATACACCTAAAATTTAATACCATCTTAATACCCAAAATACTATCCAAATACCAAATACTTGTACTAGCCTAATACCCATCACAATATCTAATACTTACCCTATGGCTAATAACGATCTTGATACCTAATACCCATTCCATGATAAGAAATACCTATTTTATGATAACTGATACCCATCCTTATACCTAATTTCTACCCTAATACCCAATATCCATCTTAATACCTTTACTAATACCTAATACCTTATACTTCTACTCATACTTAACGGCTAATACCTTTACTAATACTTAACACCTAACACCTAATACACATCACAATACCTAATACCGACCCTAATACCTGGTACATATACTTGACACCTAATATTTATACCTAATACTTATGCTTAATACTTAATATTTAGGCGTAATACCGACCCTGACACCTTACATTAATACCTAATATTATACCTAATCCCAACCCTAGTACCTAATACTCATACCTAATACCAACCCTTATACCTAATATTTATGCCCAATACCAACCCTAATAACTCTCTTATCATCATGTGTCTTCTCTTTTCTCTTCGTTATTTCTTTATATTCTTTTTTTCTCTTTCCTCTTTCCTCATCCTTTCGCTATCATCGTATTTTTGTTCACGCCAAAATTCTTCCCCATTTTCATTACGTAATTTTTGGTCTCTGGCAGCGGAGATCCGGTGGATTTCTAAAGGGTAATTTTCTCTTTTTCTCTTTCTTCTTCTTCTCTCTTTCGTCCTTGTTCTCTTTTGCGTCTTTCTTGCTCTATTCGTCTCTCTTCTCTATGTTTCAGCTATGCTCTTGGGGTCTTTCTCTTTTTTTCGATTTTTCTTTTTCTTGTTTTGCTTCTGTTCCTTCTTTCCTACTCCCTCGTTTCTCTTCCATTTTCTCCATCTCTCTCTCTCTTTTTTATTTCTTTCGCTCTCTCTCTCTCTCTCTCGGTGTCTTGTTCTCTCCCTCCCTCCCTCTCTTTCTCTCTTTCACTCACTTCCTCTATCTGTCTCGCTCTATCTTTCCCTCTCTTTCCTTTTCCCTCCCTCCCACACTCTCTCCCTCTTCCTCTCTTTCTCCCTCCCTTCTTAGAACTTTTATCTGGTGTCTGTCATCAAGTGTGGTGTTGAAATTCTGCATCGTTTGAAAGCGGTTATCACTTTTACATTTTTTTTCTTTTCTCTTCCATTCGGCGGCTTTAATTCTCATTGTCTAATTTTCGCTATTTTTCTTTCTTTTGTTTTGCTTCTTGTCTGGTGTTTGTTTTTTCGCTTTCGTTTTTCTTCGCATTTCGTTATCGTTGTTTGAGTATTCATTAGTTATCATCTATTTTTCATGCTCTTATTGGATGTTTTGTCCTGCGCTATTTTCGTATGTTCGTGTTTTTTTCTTTTCTTTCTTGACTTCAAGGGATGTTAATACTTCTGTTCTCGTTTAGTATTTCATTCTATTCATC
>NC_091580.1:20080681-20083815 GCF_042767895.1 Penaeus vannamei | reverse complement strand
GATGAACTAAAATATCCATAGAGAGCCTTTTAAGTAAGAATTAATTTGCCATATATTACTTTCGTTTGCTAAGTCAATAGGTGTAGTATCCCCATAGCAATAGTACTGTTACCGCACGTTACCGCTGATAAGTCTCTCAATGCAGGTGTCAACTTTAAATTTCACATATCTGCCTCTTCCTTTTTTCTAACAATAGTATTACTCACGACGAAATAAACGCATATCTATCAGTCTAGACATGCATTATCTCCCTGACAGATGGATAGATAAATGTATATCTATTATAGAGACAGATATGCATTAATATCTGTCAATATGCATGTCCGTATGTGTGAATATTCATTGGGTCGTGCCTCGCATGATTTTAACAAACTGTCCGGATGCGTTGTTTTCTCTCCACAAGACCGGATTAGAGTCAGCGATTCGAACGCAGGAATTTTCACAACTGCCGCGGCGGGGATCTGGACTCGGGCCGTGGAAACGAACATTCCGTAAAAAAAAAAAATCGATAAATTTCGAAATAGCTTTACAGTAAGACATGAAAGGACAGAGAAAGGTAAACTACAAAGACGGTCTAGATATTACTTTGATGAATATCTCAGGATTCTGAGAAACGATGAGATTTTTTTTTTGTTTTAGACGAAAATAGATAAAGAAAATATCACTTGAAAGCAATATTGTCGCCTTTTGTCCTCTTTTCCCCCATTCTATAAAAATGATAACCTTTGATGTTTCTTCTCCGTTCCTGGCGCCTCTGCAAACACTGCATCATTATTGATTGTGATTATCCAAATTATCAGATTTTTTAAAGGTTTATTTTCAATCTTTTCGTTCACTTGCAGATACGTTGGCTTTTCAAATCATAACTTTTTTTCTTGTCTTCTTGTCATAATATTTACACTGACAAAGATATGCGCATCTGGAAGCTTTTCTCTCTAAGCAATCGCCTGAAAATAAGTTCATTAAAACTTCCATAAGCATCGATCTATTTGCCGTCGTGCAGACTGTCACATGATTGCGTTGCATTGGCGTGGACATATCGTTGCTTGCGCTGCCGATGAAAGCATACATAAATGAAGCATTTAATATACGCAGTTGCGGACGCGTATGCCATCAAATTATTGTGTCACTGGGGGCTGAAAAACAACAGCAACAACCACAACAAACATCAGCACCACTACTAACAACAAAAACAAAAATAATATTAACATCAATGACAACAATAATACCCACTACATCAATAACAGCACCACCACCACCACAACAACAGCAAAAATTAACATCAACAAAATGAACACCCACAACAACAAAAACAATATTAACATCAACAACAACAACCACACCAACAACAACAATATTAACAACAGTAACAACAGCAACAACTACAACAAAAACAATATTAACATCAACAACAATAACAGTAACAACAACAGCAACAACCACAACAAAAACAATATTAGCATTAACAACAACAAAAACAAGTGCAAGAGCAAGGACAACCACAACCAAAAACAAAACCACAAATCCAGCAACAACAAAATAAATATCGTTATTCACACACGACAAAGGAAAACACAAACCAATACTAATGAACACATGTATAAGAGTAATGGAGAGGGTGAGCGTGAGTAAAGAGTGAGAGGGAAAGACTGATAAAAGAGGAGGAGAGAAAACAACAAGAGATAGGGAGCCAGAGAGCGAAAGTCGCAATAGAGGAATGAAGACGAAGAAGAAGAGGAAAGGATATAAGAAACGATAAACCAGAAGAAAATTGTGATGAAGATGGAAAATGATTAAGAAAAAGTGTGGTGTTAAACTTACTTAATTGCTTATCTCTTTAATGGGTATAAACATTTGATATCCAGTAGGGTGTCGAATGATGAAATCACTTAATATCTTATCTATATAAAGAATATATACACTTAATATTTAGTAAATAACTAGTAACGAATATAATCATTCATTCAATTGAACTAATGATTGTTACGGAAAAAAATGATAATAAAATGAAAGATAAAAAAAAGATAAAAAAAGCAAGAACGAAAAACAAACAAACAAAAATTACATATTGCAAACTCGTCATCATCCGAACAACGATTTGAAAATTGCAAAAGACAGTCGTACTTTAATAACACAAGAGCCGTTTCCTTCACGCCTGAACGTACATTCTTATTAAGCCAAGTGTTAAAGGAAATAAGCAAATAAACCGTATACCTTGTGACAAATGCAGCAAAGGTACGAATGAGACTGAATGCCTTCACGATACAGGAGGTGAATTTAACCGGTTTCGGATATATTTCTTCACAATGCAGGAGAATTTACGTGTATTTAAATGGTTTCGAATATATTTCTTCACAATACAGGAGAATATATCTACGTGAATTTAACCGGTTTCGAATATATTTCTTTACAATAAAAGAAAATATATCTACGTGTATTTAACCAGTTTCGAATATATTTCGTCACAATACAAGAAAATATATCTACGTGTATCTAACCGATTTCGAATACATCTACGTCAGAAACACAAGAAAACAACAAGACGAACCCTCCTTCAGCTGGGAAGGGGTTTCTGTGTCAAAGGAGTTACAAGGTTTCCACAAGAGAACCAATCTTGTTTTGATGGCTATGTAGGGTCGTGTGCGAGCTCTAACCGACGTCTTTTTAAGTGTTTTTGTGACTTTTTTTTTATTTGGCACCTGTTTATCGGCAAGTGAATAATTATGGGATTTAGTAATCCCATTTACGATGCAGATATATATATATATATATATCTCTCTCTCTCTCTCTCTCTCTATATATATATATATATATATATATATATATATATATAATTTTCGAGATATAGATATATTGTCATTTCTTGATTTCTATATGATAACAGCAGCAGCAACAACAACAACTACAACAACTAAAACAGCTATAACTACAACTATAGCATCAGCAATAACAACAGCAACAACTACAACTACAGCAACAACAGTAGCAACAATAACTACAACTACAGCAACAACAGTAGCAACAATAACTACAACTACAGCAACAACAGTAGCAACAATAACTACAACTACAGCAACAACAACATCAACAGCAACAACAACAGCACCACCACCAATCACATCAATAATATTAAT
>NC_091580.1:19945229-20065181 GCF_042767895.1 Penaeus vannamei | reverse complement strand
ATGCGCAGCATGACTATTAGTAGTATATTATCTGGGTGGTGGGTTTTTTGTCAAATATGGTGATCTTGGTTGTTATCTTCTAATAGTGGTTGTTCAATGTTTAGCGGTCTGCAATTTGAGGAAGGTAATAGTTATCGGGCCCCGTGAGTTTTGCAGGGCTGGGCGGGAAAAAAAGGAGATGGTGAAGAAGTGGTTCTGAGGTGATTTCGTTACCGAAGGTGCATTCTCTCTCGACCCGTTCAGCAGCTATACTTAGGAGAGGGAGAGGTGAGAGGGGGGGAGGAAGGGAAGAAAGAGAAAGCGGAGAAGGAGAGGGAGAGAGAGAGAAGAGAGGCGGCGGTATGTTCATATCTTTATCTGTCTATGTATTCATCTTCAGTCTATCAGTCTGTCTATATGTCTACATGTGTATCTATATATTAACAAATCGTCGTCGTCTCTCTCTCTCTCTCTCTCTCTCTCTCTCTCTCTCTCTCTCTCTCTCTCTCTCTCTCTCTCTCTCTCTCTCTTTCCTTCTCCACACTTTTTTATTAGATTTGGTCGAGTTTCTTGCTCTTTCATTCGGATTTTCTTTCAATTCCTCTGTCTCTATCTTTCAAATATAACGTAAACAAACATACATCAATTCTATCCATTTTTCATCATTCTCTACTTTTTGTATACTCGTTTGTTTATTCTATTTCCTTATTCTTTGTTTTTCATGTTTGCAGTGCTTTTTCCCCCCCTCCCCTTGCTGCGACAGACGTTTCTTTCTCGTAAAAGAAGGTGGAAAAGGAGGGACCGAGAAAGGGGAGGACGGAAGTAGGTAGAAATAGAGAGAGGGAGGGAGGGTGAGGAAAAAAAGAGAGAGGAGGGAAAAGGGGAGGGAAAGAGAGAGGGGGGAGTAAGGGAGGTTGGGACTGAGAGAGAGGGAGGTGATGCGAGAAAGGAGACAGAGGAGAGAGAGAGAGGAGAGGAAGAGAGAGAGAGAGAGGGAGGGAGGAATGGTTAATGCTATTTTGATTATAGGTCTATAGTGTAGACGAGGCTGAATATTCTATCTTTCATTATGTTTTGTGTAGAATCTGTCGTGACTCTCTTTCTTTATCTATTTATCTATCCATCTTTCTGTCTGCCTATATGTCTACTTGTATTTATATATGCATATCGCCGTCTCTCTCTCTCTCTCTCTCTCTCTGCTTTTCCCTTCTCGCAATTATTTGTGGTGTTGCTGGAGTTTCCTATTTTTTGTATTATTCTTATTTTAGCAATTTCTCTTTATTTGTGGCTGTATCCCTAAAGAAATTGTGTAACGCAAATCAGTTCTTAACTCTTTTCTTATGCTAGAATCTTGACGATTGTAGGAAGTCTTAACGTAACTTTAGGACTGTCAGTTTCAAAGATATATTCCTATCCTTTTGCGTTATTTTGATTTGGCAGTTGATCTTTTGCGGTTTTATTCCTTAGTAGAGGATTTTGTGTTTCAAAGAGTGTATTCCACAATTTCATTTAACATATGACCGTTGAAAAATACATTGACAAATACAACTTTCAATACATCATTCTCACTTATATTTATTTTGTTTATTCATACACACACACACACACAGCTGTGGTGAATGAATATAAGTTATGATTTTAGGTCTACAGTCGGGAAGGAGGGAAGAAAGGAGACGAGGAAAAGAGAGAGGGGGGAGGGGAAGAGAGGGAGGAGGAGGAGTGGGAGATAGGTTAGGGAAGTGAGAGATTTTTTTTTCCAAGTTTGGTGGTGTGCACTGGAACGGGTTCAGCGTGTGCTACCCGTAAGTGGGATTGGATTGTACTCGTGGTGGAGGGTTTAGCTTAATTAAGAATAATACAAGAAAATATTGAATACTGAAATCGTCACTGTGGGCACCATTACTGTTGGAGTATATTATCTGAAAGGTGGGTTGTCAAATAGATCTTGGTTGTTATCCTCTAAGTGTAGTTTGACAAATGATTGGGCAAGTGCGGTTGCATGTTGTAGGTCTGCAATTTGAGGAAGGTAATAGTTATCAGGCCGTGAGTTGTGCAGGGCTGGGCAGGGAAGGAGATGGTGAAGAAGTGGGTCTGAGGTGATTTCGTTACCGAAGGTGCATTATTTTTTCAGTTATCTCGATGCACAGCTATCTCCCTCTTTTTTTTTTTTTTTTTTTTTAGATACGAATACATCGTTAAACAACAATAACCTTAGTTTATCAATTCCGACTTTCGTGTTTTCCTTTATTTGTTGCATTTCAAATAACGTTCCCCCCTTCTCAGACAGACGTTTCCTTCTATAAAATGATAATAATAATAATAATAATAATAAAACAAAATAGAAGAGCGAAAGAGAGAGGGAGGAGGCAAAACAAGGAAGATATAGAGTAAGGAGGGAGAGAGAGGAGAGGGAAGAGGTAGAGGAAAAGGAGAATGAGGAAGAGAAAAAAGTGGAGGAGAGGGAGGAAGAAGAAGGGGAAAGAGGAGGAAGAAGAGAGAGGGAGAGGGAGGGAGAGGAAGATGAGAGAGAGGGTGGGGAAGGAAAGGAAGGATGGAGGGTAGAAGGGGGCAAGGAAGAAAGGAAGGGAGAGGAAGAGAGGTGGGAGGAGGAAGGAGGGAGAGAGAGAGAGAGGTAAAAAGGGGAGGACGAGGAAGAAAGAGAGAGGAAGGGGGAGATAGGAAGTTGGAGGAAGAGAAGGAAGAAGGGAGAGTAGGAAAGAAAGAGAGAGGGAAAGGAAAGAAGGAAAGGGAGAGGAAGAGATGGAAAAGAAAAGAAGAAGGAAAAGAGAGAGAGAGAGGGAGGGAGGAGGGAAGAGGAAGAGGAAGAAGAAGATGAGAGGAGTGAGAGGAAAGAGAAGAGGAGAAAGCGAGGAGGGAGAGAGAGAGAGAGAGAACGAGAGGAGAGAAATATTACAAATGCATGGATTTATGACCTCACTAAATCTCCCATAAATAGACATCGTCCGGGTGGAGGGAACGGTTAACGGATCGGCCAGGATTTCGAGGACCCGCGTTCCGGAGATGATTCATGCCAAGTGTGGAGTCACACGTAGGCCTCCCTTTTAGATTACTTTAACCATTAAGTGTGTTAAGTTAGTTTATTAATAATAACAGCAGCTTTGGTGAATTTATATAACAGTTATTATTTTACGTCTACAATCGGTATTTTATCATTCCTTATGTTCTACATGTAGACCCTATTATGATTCTCTCTTTATCTATTTATCTATCCATCTATCTGTCTGTCTATATGTCTATGTATATATATATATATATATATATATATATATATATATATATATATATATATATATATATATATATATATATACATGTGTATCTATATGAAAACATCGTTTCTCTCTCTCTATCTATCTATCCCACTCTTTCTCTTTCCCTTTCTCACACTTATTTTTTAAGATTTTGCTCGAGTTTCTTGGTCTTTCATTCAATTTTTCTTTCAAATTCCTCTGTCTCTATCTTTCAAATATAACGTAAACAAACACATCTAATTGGCATCCATTTTCATCATTCTCACTTTTTGTATACTAGTTTTGTTTTTATTCTCTTTCCTTATTCTTTTCCAATTTTTCACTTGTGCACGGTATCCCCCTCCCCTTTCTGCGACAGACGTTTCGTTTCTCGTAAAATAGAGGGTGGAAGAGGGACCGAGAAGAAGGAGGAGGAGGGGAAGTAGAGTAGAAAGAGAGAGAGAGGACGGAGGGAGAGGAAGAGAGGAAGAGAGAGAGAGAGAGAGAAGAGTTGGGGAGTGAGGGGGAAAAGAAGAGAAGGGGGAGTAGGGAGGGAGGGACCGAGAGAGAGGGAGGTGATGCGAGACAGAGAAAGAGAGAGGGAGAGGAGAGGAAGAGAGAGAGAGGGAGAGAGAGAGAGGGAGAGGAGAGGAAGAGAGAGAGAGAGAGGGAGGAATGGTTAACGGTATTATGATTATAGGTCTATAGTATAGACAAGGCTGAACATTTTATCATTCATTATATTTTGTGTGTAGAATCTGTTGTGACTCTCTTTCTTTATCTATTTATCTATCCATCTTTCTGCCTTCCTATATGTCTACGTGTATCTATATATACATATCGCCGACACATACACACACACACACACTCTCTCTCTCTCTCTCTCTCTCTCTCTCTCTCTCTCTCTCTCTCTCTCTCTCTCTCTCTCTCTCTCTCTCTCTCTCTCTCTCTCTCTCTCTCTCTCTTCTCATAATTATTTGTGAATTGTTCCACTGATAGAGAAGGTGGAAGAGGGACCGAGGAAAGGAAAATAGGTAGAAGAGGAAGGAGACAGGGAGGGAGAGGAAGAGAAGAGAGAGAGACAGGGAGGAAAGAGAGAGAGATGATGGGGGATAAGGGAGGAAGGGACCGAGAGAGAGGATGAAGCAAGAGGAAGAGGAGGAGAGAGAGAGAGAAAGGGAGGGAGGAGAGAGAGGAAAGAGAGAGAGAGATGAAGGAATGATTCACGGTATTATGATTATAGGTCTATAGTATGAACGAGGACTGAATTCTATCATTCTTTATATATCATGTGTAGATTCTATCATGAGTCTCTATCTTTATCTATTTATCTATCTATGTATCTTTCTGTCTGTCTATATATCTACGTGTATCTATAAATACATATCGAAGTCTCTCTCTCTCTCTCTCTTGTTTTTCCCTTCTCGCAATTGTTTTGCTTGAGTCTCCTTTAGTTTGTTTTATATTCTTATTTAAGCAATTTCTCAATTATTTATGTTTGTATCCTTAAAGAAATTGTGTAACGCAAATCAGTTCTTAACACAATTTTCTTATGCTAGAATCTTCCCGATTGTAGGAAGTCTTAACGTAACTTTAGGACTGTCAGTTTCAAGAATACGATGTTCTTATCCTTTTGCGTTATTTTGGTATGCCAGTTGATCTTTTGTGGTTTATTCATAAGTAGGTGATTTTGTGTTTCAAAGAGGGAATTACATAATTTCTTTAAACATATGACCTTTGACAAATATATGGTAAAAAAACACATCCAACTTTATCCATTTTCGTCATTCTCACTTCTTATATATTCTTTGGTTATTTAATTTCCTCATTCTATTCAATTATTTTGTGTTTCGGTACAAATAGAAATGCAAATATTTCGTAAACAAACATCAAATTTGATTTATGCTTTTATCATTTTCACATTTTATATATCTGTTTGTTTATTATAATTCATGATTTTATTCAGTTATTTCGTGTTTCGGTGACGTTCCCGACCTATCCCTCCATTCTGTGACAAAAGTTACTTTCTCGTAAAAAAAAAAGAAAGAGAGGAAGAGGAAGGGAAAGAGGAAAGAGGGGAGAGAAATAGCGAGAGAGAGAGAGGGAGATGGAGAGAGGGAGACATGACTATTAGTAGTATATCATCTGGGTGGTGGGTTGTCAAATAGATCTTGGTTGTTATCTTCTAATAGTAGTTTGACAAATGTTGTAGGTCTGCAATTTGAGGAAGGTAATAGTTATCAGGCCGTGAGTTTTGCAGGGATGGGCAGGAAAGGAGATGGTGAAGAAGTGGTTCTGAGGTGATTTCGTTACCGAAGGTGCATTCTCTCTCGACCCGTTCAGCTATCACCCAGGAGAGAGAGGGAGAGGTGGGGGGGGAGGAGGGAAGGAAGGAGAGAAAGCGGGAGAAGGAGAGGGAGAGAGCGAGAGAGACGGCAATATGTTCATATCTTAATCTATATATGTATTCATCCATCAATCTATCTGTCTGTCTATATGTCTACATGTGTATCTATATATAAACAAATCGTTCTCTCTCTCTCTCTCTCTCTCTCTCTCTCTCTCTCTCTCTCTCTCTCTCTCTCTCTCTCTCTCTCTCTCTCTCTCTCTCTTTCTCTTTCTCTTTCTCTTTCCCTTCTCGCACTTATTCGTTTAGATTTGGCCGAGGTTCTTGCTCTTTCATTCGGATTTTTCTTTCAAATTTCGCTTTGTCTCTATCTTTCTTTGTTTTTCTTCTTTAATTACACATATCATTTTTCATCATACTCACTTTTTCAATGCCCGTTTGTTTATTCTCTTCCTTTATGCTTTTCCATTTAATCGTGTTGCAGTGGCCTTTACTTATAAGAGCGGCGTTTCTTTCTCGTAAAAAAAGGTGGAAGAGGGAGCGAGAAGGGGAGGAGGGAAGTAGGTAGAAAGAGAGAGAGGGATGGAGAGGAAGAGGAGAGAGAGGGAGGGAAGGGGAAAAAGAGAGAGGGGGCTGGTATAGGATGGAGGGACCGAGAGAGAGGTAGATGCAGCGAGAGAGGAGAGGGAGGAGAGAGAGAGGTGAGGGGAGGGAGTGGATGGATGGAGGAATGGTTAATAGTATTATGATTATAGGTCTATAATATAGACGAGGCTGAACATTCACTCATTATGTTTGAAGTGTAGATTCTATCATGTCTCTCTCTTTATCTATTTATCTATCTATCTTTCTGTCTGTCGATATGTCTACGTGTATCTATATATACATATCGCCGTCTCCCTCTCGCTCTGTGTGTGTGTGTGTGTGTGTGCGTTTGTTTCCCTTCTCGCAATTGTTTGTGGAGGTGTTGCTTTAGTTTCTCATTTTTTGCATTATATTCTTATTTTTGCCATTTCTTTTTTATGGCTGTATCCTTAAATAAATTGTGTAAAGTAAATCAGATTTTAACACAATTTTCTTTATGCTAGAATCTTCACAATTGTAGGAAGTCTTAACGGAACTTTAGGATTGTCAGTTTAAAAGATACGATGTGCTTATCCTCTTGCGTTATTTTGATATACCAGTTGATCTTTTGCGGTTTTATTCCTTAGTAGAAGATTAGTAGAGTGTATTCCACAATTACTTTGAACATATGACCGTTGACAACTTAATAATTCTCACTTTTCTTTATTCCATTCAATTTTTTCGTGTTTCAGAAACGTTCCCCATCCCTCCCCCCCCTCCATGCTGACTGAAGTTTCTCATGAATAAAAGAAAGAAAGAAAACAAGGCGGGAGAAGGACAGAGAGGATGAATGAGGTGAGGAAGTGAGAGATTTTTTTCCAATTTTCCCCAGGTTGACACTGGAAAGGGTTCAACGTGTGCTACCCGTAAGTGGGGTTGGATTGTACTTGTGGTGGAGGGTCTAACGTATGATGAATAAGATGAAATAATAGATAGAGAGATCGTCACAGTGGGAGGCATGACTATTAGGAGTATATTATCTGGGAGGTGAGTTGTCAGATAGATTTTGATTGTTATCTTCTAAGAGTAGTTTGACAAATGATCGGGCAAGTGCGGTTGCATGTTGTAGGTCTGCAATTTGAGAAAGGAAATAGTTCTCAGGCCGTGAGTTTTGCAGGGCTGGGCAGGAAAGGAGATGGTGAAGAAGTGGGTCTGAGGTGATTTCGTTACCGTAGATGCACTTTTTTTTTTTTGCTATCTCCATGTTCAGCTGTCTCCCACAAGGAGAGAGAGGGAGGGGGATACATGTTTATCGTTATCTCATTCTCTTTCCCTTCTCACACTTGTTTTTTTAGATTTTTCTTGTTTCTTAACAACAAATTAACATAGTTTATATTTCTTTATATATATTAGTTTATATTTCTTTATATATATTAGTTTATATTTCTTATTGTTATATTGTTATAGATAATCGGCAAAGACGAGGTTGAACATCCTATCATTCATTATGTTTATTTTATGTAGATCCTATCATGATTCTTTCTCTGCTTATATATCTCTGTCGTTATATGAACATATCGCTCTCTCTCTCTATCTATCTCTCCTCGCATTTGTTTGTTTAAATTTTACTTGGTTTGCTTATTCGTTGTTTCCTTTCTTTACTATTCGTAGTTTCTTAACGTTTTTTTGTTTTTGTTTTTCTTTTATATAGCTGTTTTTATAGCTTTTTTTCTTCTTTTTTAAATACGAATATATCATTAAAGAATATTAACCTCATTTTATTATTTCTAATTTTCATGCATTCATTTATTTATTGTATTCATTATACACTCATTTATGTTTCGAACAGAAGAGGAAGATAGGGAGGCAGAACCAGACAAGGAGAAGACAGAGGAGGGAGGAGAGACAGGAGAGGAAGAAGGGGGTGGGGAGAGGAAAAGGGAGAGAGAGAGAGGGAGGGAGGGAGAGGTTGGGAGGAAGAAGGAAGAGTAGAAGAGAAAGAGAGGGGGAGGAAGGAAGAGAGAGGGAGGGAGAGATTGCAGGAGGAAGAAGGAGAGAGTAAGAAAGAAGAAAAGGGAGAGGAAGAGAGAGAGTGGGTGGGAGGAAGCGAGGAAAGAAGGGAGACGAGGAAGAGAGGGAGGGAGGGAGATAGAGGCAGGGAGGGAAAAGTGAGTTGAAGAAGTAAGAGAGGGAGGGAAGAAGGGAGATGAAGTGAGAGAGAGGGAAGGAGAGGAAGGGAGGAAAGGAGGGAGAGGAAGAGTGAAGGAGGGAGAGGAAAAGAAAAAGAGGGAGGAAAGGAGAGAGAGCAGGAGGGAGAGGAAGAGGAAGAGAGAGAGAGAAAGAATGAAAGGAAAAGATGATGTTATAAACGCATAGTTTATAAACCCACCTAAACCGTACATGAAGAGATCTTCCGGGTGGAGGAATGGTTAATGGTATTATGATTGTAGGTCTATAGTGTAGACGAGACTGAATTTCTATCATTCATTATGTCTTATGTGTAGATTCTATCATGAGTCTCTCTCCTCACCTATTTATCTATCTATCCATCCATCTTTCTGTCTGTCTATATGTCTACGTGTATCTATATATACATATCGCCGTCATTCTCTATCACTGTTTTTCCCTTCTCGCAATTGTTTGTGGTTTTGCTTGTGTCTCCTTTATTTTGTTTTATATTCTTATTTAGGCAATTTCTCTGTATTTATGGTCGTATCCTTAAAGAAACTGTGTAACGCAAATCAGTTCTTAAAACAATTTTCTTATGCCATAATCTTCCCGATTGTAGGAAGTCTTAACGTAACTTTAGGACTGTCAGTTTCAAAAATACGATGTTCTTATCCTCTTGCGTTATTTTGGTATGCCAGTTGATCTTTTGTGGTTTTATTTCTTAGTAGAGGATTTTGTGTTTCAAAAAGTGTATTCCATAATTTCTTTAAACATATGACCGTTGACAAATATATGGTAAAAACATATCTAACGTTATCCATTTTAATCATTCTCACTTGCTATATTTTCATTTGTTTATTCAATTTCTTTATTCTTTTCAAGTATTTCGTGTTTCGGTAACGTTCCCCATCCGTCCCCCTCCCGTTCTACGACAGGCGTTTTACTCGTAAAAAAGAGAAGGCGGAAGAGGGACAGAGAAGGGGGAGAAAGGAAGAAGAGTAATGAAGAAGGAGTGAGAGGTAGGGAGGCAGGGATGGAGAAAGGAGAGAGAGGTTGAGGGGAGACCAAGATAGAGAGAGGGAGGGAGGGATAGGGAGAGGAATGAAAAGAGAGAGGGTGGTAGGTGAGGAGCGATGTAGGGAGAGGGAGAGAAAGAAAAAAGTGAGTGAGAGGATGATATAATAGTTTAAATGCTATTCATCTATCTATTTGTCTGTCTTTATGTCTACATTATCTATTTACGGACATATGGCCGTCTCTCTCTCTCTCTCTCTCTCTCTCTCTCTCTCTCTCTCTCTCTCTCTCTCTCTCTCTCTCTCTCTCTCTCTCTCTCTCTGTGTGTGTGTGTGTGTGTGTGTCCCTTCTCATATTTGTTTATTTAAAGTTTCTTGCTCATTGTTTCATTTGTTTCTTTTCCCATTTCTTTACTTTCGTCATTCAGATTTTTCTTTGAAATTTCTGTCTCTAGCTTTTTAGGTACAAATTTATCGTAAACAAACACATCTAATGTTATCTATTATTTTATTGTCCTCGCTTTTTATATACCCCCCTGTTTATCCTATTTCATTATTTTATTAAGTTATTTTGTGTTTCGGAAACGTTCAACAACCGATCTCCCCCCCCCCCATTCTGTGACAGAAGTTTCTCGTGAAAAAAGAAAGAAAGAAGACCGGAAGAAGGAAAGAGAGGGGGAAGGAGAGAAGAAGGAAGACGAGGAAAAGAGTTCTACATGTAGACCCTATTATGATTCTCTCCTTATCTATTTATCTATCCATCTATCTGTCTGTCTATATGTCTACATGTATATATATATATATATATATATATATATATATATATATATATATATATATATATATATATATATATATATATATATATATATATGAAAACATCGTATCTCTCTCTATATCTATCTATCACTCTCTCTCTTTCCTTTCTCACACTTATTTTTTAGGATTTTGCTCGAGTTTCTTGCTCTTTCATTCGGATTTTTCTTTCAAATTCCTCTGTCTCTATCTTTCAAATATAACGTAAACAAACACATCTAATTGTATCCATTTTTCATCATTCTCACTTTTTGTATACTCGTTTGTTTATTCTATTTCCTAGTTCTACACAATTTTTCCATGTTACGGTAACGCCCCCCCCCTCCCCTTTCTGCGACAGGCAATTTTCGTTCTCGTAAAAAAGAAGGTGGAAGAGGGATCAAAGAAGAAGGGGAGGAGGGGAAGTAGAGTAGAAATAGAGAAGGAGGGAGGGAGAGAGGAAGAGAAAGAGAGAGAGAGGGAGGGAGGGAGGGGGAAAGAAGAGACGGGGGAGAAAGGGGGGGAGGGACCGAGAGAGAGGGAGGTGATGCGAGAGAGGAGAGAAAGAGAGAGAGAGAGAGAGGGAGAGGAGAAGAAGAGAGAAAGAGGGAGAGGAGAGGAAGAGAGAGAGAGGGAGGGAGGAATGGTTAACGGTATTATGATTATAGGTCTATAGTATAGACAAGGTTGAACATTCTATCATTCATTATGTTTTGTGTGTAGAATCTGTCGTGACTCTCTTTATCTATTTATCTATCCATCTTTCTGTCTGCCTATATGTCTACGTGTATCTATATATACATATCGCCGACTCTCTCTCTCTCTCTCTCTCTCTCTCTCTCTCTCTCTCTCTCTCTCTCTCTCTCTCTCTCTCTCTCTCTCTCTCTCTCTCTCTCTCTCTCTCTCTCTCTTCTCATAATTATTTGTGAGGTGTTCCAACTGATAGAGAAGGTGGAAGAGGGACAGAAGGAGGAGGGAAAATAGAGTAGAAGAGAAAGAGAGACAGGGAGGGAGAGGAAGAGAGAGAGACAGGAGGAGGGAAAGAGAGGAGAGAGAGAGAGATGATGGGGGGATAAGGGAGGAAGGGACCGAGAGAGAGGATGAAGCAAAAGAAGGGAGAGGGAGGAGAGAGAGAGAGAGAAAGGGAGGGAGGAGAGAGAGGAAGAGAAAGAGAGAGAGAGAGATGAAGGAATGATTCACGGTGTGTATGATTATAGGTCCTATGGTATAGACGAGGACTGAATTCTATCATTCTTTATATATCACATGTGTAAATTCTATCATGAATCTCCATCTTTGCCTCATGACTTATCTATCTGTCTATCTTTCTGTCTGTCTATATGTCTACTACGTGTATCTTTACTATAATGCACTTATCGAAGTCTCTCTCTCTCTCTTGTTTTTCCCTTCTCGCAATTGTTTTGCTGGAGTCTCCTTTATTTTGTTTTATATTCTTATTTAAGCAATTTCTCTTTATTTATGTTTGTATCCTTGAAGAAATTATGTAACGCAAATCAGTTCTTAACACAGTTTTCTTATGCTAGAATCTTCCCGAATGTAGGAAGTCTTAACGTAACTTTAGGACTGTCAGTTTCAAAAATACGATGTTCTTATCCTTTTGCGTTATTTTGGTATTCCAGTTGATCTTTTCTGGTTTTATTTCTTAGTAGAGGATTTTGTGTTTCAAAGAGGGAATTACATCATTTCTTTAAACATATGACCTTTGACAAATATATGGTAAAAAAAAAAAAACATCCAACTTTATCCATTTTCGTCATTCTCACTTCTTATATTTTCTCTTGTTTATTTAATTTCCTCATTCTATTTAATTATTTCGTGTTTCGGTACAAATAGAAATACAAATATTTCGTAAACAAACATCAAATTTGATTTATGCTTTTATCATTTTCACATTTTATATAGCTGTTTTTTTATTATAATTCATGATTTTATTCAGTTATTTCGTGTTTCGGTGACGTTCCCAACCTATCCCTCCATTCTGTGACAAAAGTTACTTTCTCGTAAAAAAAAAGAAAGAGAGAGAAGAAGAGGAAGGGAAAGAGGAAAGAGGGGAGAGAAATAGAGAGAGAGAGAGGGAGATGGAGAGAGGGAGACATGACTATTAGTAGTATATCATCTGGGTGGTGGGTTGTCAAATAGATCATGGTTTTTATCTTTTAATAGTAGTTTGACAAATGTTGTAGGTCTGCAATTTGAGGAAGGTAATAGTTACCAGGCCGTGAGTTTTGCAGGGCTGGCAGGAAAGGAGATGGTGAAGAAGTGGTTCTGAGGTGATTTCGTTACCGAAGGTGCATTCTCTTTCGACCCGTTCAGCTATCACCCAGGAGAGAGAGGGAGAGGTGGGGGGGGGGGGGGAAGGAGAGAAAGCGGGAGAAGGAGAGGGAGAAAGCGAGAGAGACAGCGATATGTTCATATATTAATCTATATATGTATTCATCCATCAATCTATCTGTCTGTCTATATGTCTACATGTGTCTATATATTAACAAATCGTCGTCTCTCTCTCTCTCTCTCTCTCTCTCTCTCTCTCTCTCTCTCTCTCTCTCTCTCTCTCTCTCTCTCTCTCTCTCTCTCTCTCTCTCTCTCTCTCTTTCTCTTTCTCTTTCTCTTTCCCTTCTCGCACTTATTTGTTTAGATTTGGTCGAGTTTCTCGCTCTTTCATTTGGATTTTTCTTTCAAATTTCTGTTTGTCTCTATCTTTCTTTGTTTTTCTTCTTTAATTGCTCACAGATAGAAAGTAAACAAACACATCTCATTTTTCATCATACTCGCTTTTTCTTTACCCGTTTGTTTATTCTCTTTCCTTATTCTTTTCCATTTAATCGTGTTACGGTAACGCCCCCCCCCCTTTCTGCGACAGGCGTTTCATTCTCGTAAAAATAGGTGGAAGAGGGAGCGAGAAGGGGAGGAGGGAAGTAGGTAGAAAGAGAGAGAGGGATGGAGAGGAAGAGGAGAGAGAGGAAGAGAGGGGGGTGGTATGGGATGGAGGGACCGAGAGAGAGGTAGATGCAGCGAGAGAGGTGGGGGGGGGGGAGTGGATGGGAAGAGAGAGAGAGAGAGATGGAAGGGTGGAGGAATGGTAAATGATATAATGATTATAGGTCTATAGTATAGACGAGGCTGAACATTCACTTATTATGTTTGAAGTGTAGATTCTATCATGAGTCTCTCTCTTTATCTATTTATCTATCCATCTATCTATCTTTCTGTCTGTCTATATGTCTACGTGTATCTATATATACATATCTCCGTCTCTCTCTGTTTTCCCTTCTCGCAATTGTTTATGAAAGTTTTGCTTGAGTTTCCCATTTTTTGTTTTAGATTCTTGTTTTAGCAATTTCTCTTTATTTATGGCTGTATCCTTAAAGAACGTATTTGACACAAATCAGTTTTTAACACAATTTTCTTTATGCTAGAATCTTCATGACTGTAGGAAGTCTTAACGTAACTTTAGGACTGTCAGTTTAAAAAGTACAATGTTCTTATCCACATGCGTTATTTTGGTATGCGAGTTGATCTTTTCCGGTTATATTCCTTAGTAGAGGATTTTGTGCTTCAAAGAGTGTATTCCACAATTTTTTTTAAACATATGACCGTTGGCAAATATATGGTAATAAACACATATAACTTTAACCATTTTAATGATTCTCACTTGATATATTATCTTTTGTTTATTCAGTTTCCTTATTCCATTAAATCATTTCGTGTATCGGACACGTTCCCCAACCGACCCCCCCCCCATTCTGTGACATAAGTTTCTTGTGAAAAGAGAAAGAAAGACAGAAAACAAGGAGGAATAAGGACAGAGAGGGGGGAGGACAGAAGAAGGGAGACGAGGAAAAGAAAGAGGGAGAGAGATAGAGGGGGAGAAGTGGGAGAGAGGGAGGGAGAGGAAGAAAGAGAGAAAATTTTTTTCAAGTTTCCCCATATTGTTACTGGAACTGGTTTAGCGTGTTCTGCCCGTAAGTGGGGTTGGATTGCACTCGTGGTGGAGGGTCTAATCTATGATAAATAAAATAAAATATTAGATACAGAAATCGTCACTGTGGGCAGCATGACTATTAGAGGTATATTATCCGTGAGGTAGGTCGTCAAATAGGTCTTGGTTATCTTTTAAGAATAGTTTCACAAATAATTGGGTAAGTGCGGTTGCATGTTGTAGGTTTGCAATTTGAGGAAGGTAATAGTTGTCAGGCCGTGAGTTTTGCAGGACTGGGCAGGAAAGGAGATGGTGAAGAAGTGGGTCTGAGGTGATTTCGTTACCGAAGGTGCACTCTTTTTCTGCTATCTTCATGTTCAGCTATATCCCACAAGGAGAGGAAGGGAGAGGGAGGGAGGGGGATACATGTATATCTATATGCGAACATATCGCTCTCTCTCTCTCTCTCTCTCTCTCTCTCTCTCTCTCTCTCTCTCTCTCTCTCTCTCTCTCTCTCTCTCTCTCTCTCTCTCTCTCTCTCTCTCTCTCTCTCCCTCTTTCCTTTCTCACAGTTGTTTGTTTGGATTTTGCTTGAGTTTCTTAACAACAAATTAATATAATTTATATTTTTTATGGTTATAGGTCTATAGTCGGCAAAGACGAGGTTGAACATCCTATCATTCATTATGTTTATCTTATGTAGATCCTATCATGATTATCTCTCTTTTTCTATCTATATATCTTTCTCTGTGGATATATATCGCCCCCCCCCCTCTCTCTCTCTCTCTTTCTTCTCATATTTGTTTGTTTGAGTTTCTTAGCAAAAAATAAATATAATTTAGATATCTTTTATGGTTATAGGTTTACAATCGGCACAGACGAGGCTGAACATCCTATCATTCATTGTGTTCTATATGCAGAACCTAACATGACTCTCTCTTTATCTCTCTCTCCCTCTCTCTCTCTCTCTCTCACTCTCCCTCTCCCTCTCCCCCTCCCTCTCTCTCCTCGCATTTGTTTGTTTACATTTTGCTTGGGTTTCTTACTCGTTGTTTTATTTATCATTCGCAATTCCGTAACTTTTTTCACTCAGATTTTTCTTTTAAATTTTCTGGGTTTTTATTTCTCTTATTTCTAGCCGTTTTCTCTTCTTTCTGTTTTTAGATACAATTACATAGTTAAACAATATTAACTAATTAAAGGGAAGGAGGGAAGGAAGTAGGCAGGAAGATGGAGGGAAGAAGGGAGACGAGGATGAGAGAGAAGGAGGAGGAAGGGAAGAGGAGATGAGAGAGACAGAGAGAAGGAGAGGGAGGCAGAGGCAGGAAGGGGGAAGGAGGAGAGATGAGGAAGAGAAGGCGAGGGAGGCAGGAGGAAGAGGGAGAGAGAGGGAAAGGAGGATGAAGAAAAGATGAGGAAGAGAGAGTGAGAGTGGGAGGCAGGAGGAGGGAGGAAGAGAGAGAGAAAGAGAAAGGGAGGGAGGGAAGAGAGAGAGAGAAGGGGAAGCAGGAAGAGAAGAGAGAGCAAAGGGAAGCAGGAAGAGAGAGAGAGAAGGGAAGCAGGAAGAGAGAGAGAGAAGGAGGCAGGGAAGGAAGTAGAGAGGGAGAGGAAGAGACTGAGGGTTGGATGAAGAGAAGGAAGAAGGGAGATAAGGAAGAAAGGGAGAGGGAAGGAGAAGGAGAGGAGAGAGGAAAGAGATAGGAGAAATAAAATGATAAAGGGGGAAAAGGAAGAGAGAGAGGGAGGGAGGGAGAGGAAGAGGGAGAGAGAAGGTGAGGGAAAGAGAGAGTGAGAGGAAAGGAAGGAAGGAGAGGAAGAGAGAGAGAGAACGAGAGGAAGAGAAAATGTTACAAATGCATAGTTTATAAACCTGAATTTATGTAACAGTTATTATTATAGGTATTTTATCATTCCTTATGTTCTACATGTAAACCCTATCATGATTCTCTCTTTATCTATTTATCTATCCATCTATCTGTCTGTTTATATGTCTACATGTGTATCTATATATGAAAACATCGTCTCTGTCTCTATCTATCTATCTCTCACTCTCTCTCTCTCTTTCCCTTCCCACACTCATTTGTTTAGGATTTTGCTTGAGTTTCTTGCTTTTTCATTCGGATTTTTCTTTCAAATTTCTCTGTCTCTATCTTTCTTTGTTTTTCTTCCTTAATTACTCACAAATGTAACGTAATTTTTAATCATTCTCACTTTTTGTATACTCGTTTGTTTATTATATTTCCATTTTTCCGTATTTTGGTAACGCACCCCCCCCCTCCCCCTTTCTACGACAGATGTTTCTTTCTCGTAAAAAGCGAAGGTGGAAGAGGGACCGAGAAGGGAGAGGAGGGAAGTAGGTAGAAATAGAGAGAGGGGGAGGGAGGGAGAGGTAGAGAAGAGAGAGAGAGAGAGAGAGGGAGGGGGAAAGAGAGAGGGGGGAGTAAGTGAGGGAGGGACTGAGAGAGAGGGAGGTGATGCGAGAGAGGAGACAGAGGAGAGAAAGAGAGAGAGAGGGAGAGGAAGAGAGAGAGGGAGAGGGAGGGAGGAAGGGTTAACGGTATTATGATTATAGGTCTATAGTATAGACAAGGCTGAACATTCTATCATTCATTATGTTTTGTGTGTAGAATCTGTTGTGACTCTTTCTATTTATCTATCCATCTTTCTGTCTTCCTATATGTCTACGTGTATCTATATATACATATAGCCGACTCTCTCTCTCTCTCTCTCTCTCTCTCTCTCTCTCTCTCTCTCTCTCTCTCTCTCTCTCTCTCTCTCTCTCTCTCTCTCTCTCTCGGTTTTCACTTCTCCTAGCAATCATTTGTGGTGTTCCATAAGAGAAGGTGGAAGAGGGACCGAGAAAGGGAGGAGGGAAATAGGTAGAAGAGAAGAGACAGGGAGGGAGAGGAAGAAGAGTGTGAGAGAGAGACAGGGAGGGAGGGGGAAAGAGAGAGAGAGAGAGATGGGGGGGGATAAGGGAGGGAGGGACCGAGAGAGAGGGAGATGAAGCGAAGGAGTAGAGGGAGGAGAGAGAGAGAGAAAGGGAGGGAAGGAGAGAGAGGAAGAAAGAGAGAGAGAGATGGAGGAATGATTAACGGTATTATGATTATAGGTCTATAGTATAGACGAGACTGGATATTCTATCATTCTTTATATATCATGTGTAGATTCTATCATGAGTCTCTATCTTTATCTATTTATCTATCTATCTATCTCTCTGTCTGTTTATATGTCTACGTGTATCTATAAATACATATCGGTCTCTCTCTCTCTCTTGTTTTCCCCTTCTCGCAATTGTTTTGCTGGAGTCTCCTTTATTTTGTTTTATATTCTTATTTAAGCAATTTATTTTTATTTATGCTTGTATCCTTAAAGAAATTGTGTAACGCAAATCAGTTCTTAACACAATTTTCTTATGCTTGAATCTTCCCTATTGTAGGAAGTCTTAACGTAACTTTAGGACTGTCAGTTTCAAGAATACGATGTTCTTATCCTTTTGCGTTATTTTGGTATGCCAGTTGATCTTTTGCGGTTTATTCATAAGTAGGTGATTTTGTGCTTCAAAGAGTGAATTACATAATTTCTTTAAACATATGACCGTTGACAAATATATGGTAAAATAACACATCCAACTTTATCCATTTTTGTCATTCTCACTTCTTATATTTTCTTTTGTATATTTAATTTCCTCATTCTGTTCAATTATTTCTTGTTTCGGTACAAATAGAAATACAAATATTTCGTAAACAAACATCAAATTTAATTTATGCTTTTATCATTTTCACATTTTATATAGCTGTTTGTTTATTATAATTCATGATTTTATTCAGTTATTTCGTGTTTCGGTGACGTTCCCAACCTATCCCTCCATTCTGTGACAAAAGTTACTTTCTCGTAAAAAAAAGAAAGAGAGAGAGGAAGAGGAAGGGAAAGAGGAAAGAGGGGAGAGAAATAGAGAGAGAGAGAGGGAGATGGAGAGAGGGAGACATAGATTGGAAGAGGAAGTGGGAGAAAGATTTTTTTATCATGCTGATACTGGAATGGATTTACCCAGCGTGTGCTACCCTCAAAGTGGGATTGGGGAGACGAAAGAAAGAGAGAGAGAGAGGAAGAGCGAGGGAGAAAAGGAGGAAGGGTGAGAGAGAGGGAGAGAGTTACAGGAAATAGGGGAAAGGAAGGAGGAAGGGAGGAAGAGAGTGGGAGGGAGGAAGAAGGAGGGAGAGAGAGAGAGGGGGAGGAAGATGGAGAGAGGTAGGGAGGGGAAGAGAGGGAGAGGAAGAGTGATTTTCTTTTCCAAGTTTCCCCATGTTGATACTGGAACGGGTTCAGCGTGTGCTACCCGTAAGTGGGGTTGGATTGCACTCGCGGTGGAGGGTCCAACATATGAAAAATCAAAGATAACCTTTAATACAGAAATCGTCACTATGCGCAGCATGACTATTAGTAGTATATTATCTGGGAGGTGAGTTGTCAAATAGATCTTGGTTGTTATCTTCTAATAGTACTTTGACAAATGATAGGGCAAGTGCGGTTGCATGTTGTAGGTCTGCAATTTGAGGAAGGTAATAGTTCTCAGGCCGTGAGTTTTGCAGGGCTGGGCAGGAAAGGAGATGGTGAAGAAGTGGGTCTGAGGTGATTTCGTTACCGAAGGTGCATTCTCTTTCGACCCGTTCAGCTATCACCCAGGAGAGAGGGAGGTGGGGGGGGGGAGGGAAGAGGAAGGAGAGAGAAAGCGAAAGAAGGGAGAGAGAGAGAGAGAGAGAGGCAGCAGACGGCGATATGTTCATATCTTTATCTATCTATACCTATTCATCCATCCAATCTATCTGTCTGTCTATACTTATATGTTTACATATGTATCTGTATATGAACAAATCGTCGTCTCTCTCTCTCTCTCTCTCTCTCTCTCTCTCTCTCTCTCTCTCTCTCTCTCTCTCTCTCTCTCTCTCTCTCTCTCTCTCTCTCTCTCTCTCTCTTTCCCTTCTCCGCACTTATTTGTTAAGATTTGGTCCGAGTTTCTTTTGCTCTTTCATTCGGATTTTCTTGCAAATTTCTCTTTGTCTCAATCTTTCTTTGTTTTTCTTCTTTAATTACTCACAGATAGAAAGTAAACAAACACATCTCATTTTTCATCATGCTCATTTTTTTCTATACCCGTTTGTTTATTCTCTTTTCCTTATTCTTACTTTCCATTTAATCGTGTTACGGTAACGCCCCCCACCTCTCCCTTTCTGCGACAGGCGTATATTTCTCGTAAAAGGAAATAGAGTGGGAGAGGGATCGAGGAAGAGGGAGGAGGGAGGAAGTAGGTAGAAAGAGAGAGAGGGATGGAGAGGAAGAGGAGAGAGAGAAGAGGAAGTGGAAAAAGAGAGAGGGGGGTGGTATGGGATGGAGGGACCGAGAGAGAGGGAGATGCAGGGAGCGAGGAGAGGGAGGGAGAGAGAGAGGTGGGGGAGGGGATGGGAAAAGAGAGAGATGGATGGATGGAGGAATGAGTTAACGGTATTATGCAATTTCATAGGTCTATAGTGCAGACGAAACTGAATATTCTATCATTCATTATGTCTTATGTGTAGATTCTATCATGAGTCTCTCTCTTTATCTATTTATCTATCTCTCCATCTATCTATCTTTCTGTCTGTCTATATGTCTACGTGTATCTATATATACATATCGCCGTCTCCCTCTCGCTCTGTGTGTGTGTGTGTGTGTGTGTGTGTGTGTGTGTGTGTGTGTGTGTGTGTGTGTGTGTGTGTGTGTGTGTGTGTGTGTGTGTGTGTTTCCCTTCTCGCAATTGTTTGTGGAGGTGTTGCTTTAGTTTCCCATTTTTTGTATTATATTCTTTTTTATGGCTGTATCCTTAAATAAATTGTGTAAAGTAAATCAGTTTTTAACACAATTTTCTTTATGCTAGAATCTTCACAGTTGTAGGAATTCTTAACGTAACTTTAGGATTGTCAGTTTAAAAAATACGATGTTCTTATCCTCTTGCGTTATTTTGATATACCAGTTGATCTTTTGCGGTTTTATTCCTTAGTAGAAGATTGGTAGAGTTTATTCCACAATTGCTTTAAACATATGACCGTTGACATCTAACTTTATCATTCTCACTTTTCTTTATTCCATTCAATTTTTTCGTGTTTCGGAAACGTTCCCCATTCGCCCTTCCTCCCTCCATTTTGACAGAAGTTTCTCATGAATAAAAGAAAGAAAACAAGGCGGAAGAAGGACATTGATCATAGTTTATATTTTTTTATATATATTAGTTTATATTTCTTATTGTTATATTGTTATAGATAATCGGCAAAGACGAGGTTGAACATCCTATCATTCATTATGTTTATTTTATGTAGATCCTATCATGATTCTTTCTCTGCTTATATATCTCTGTCATTATATGAACATATCGCTCTCTCTCTCTATCTCTCCTCGCATTTGTTTGTTTAAATTTTACTTGGTTTGCTTATTCGTTGTTTCCTTTCTTTACTATTCGTAGTTTCTTAGCGTTTTTTTGTTTTTGTTTTCTTTTATATAGCTGTTTTTATAGCTTTTTTTTTCTTCATTTTTAAATACGAATATATCATTATAAGAAATATTAATTTCATTTTATTCTTTACTGATTTTCATGCATTCATTTATTTAATTGGTTTTCATTATACTCTACTCATTATATTTCAGGTATAGAAGAGGGAAGATGAAGGGGAGGTGAGGCAAGAACGAAAACAAGGAAGAGACAGAAGGAGGGAGGAGAGAGAGGAGAGCGAAGAGAGCGAAGGGGTGGGAGAAAGGGAGAGAGAGATGGAGGGAGGAGAGGAGTTGAGAGAGGAAGAAGGAAGGCTAGAAAGAAAGAGAGGGGGAGGAAGGAAGAGAGGGAGGGAGGAGGGGAGGGAGAGGTTAGAGGGAAGAAGGAAGAGTAGAAAGAAGAGAGAGGAAGAGAGAGAGAGTGGGTGGGAGGAAGGGAGGAAAGAAGGAGACGAGGAAGAGAGGGAGGGAGGGAGATAGAGGGGCAGGGAGGAAAAGTGAGTTGAAGAAGTAAGAGTACGAGAGGGAGGAAGAAGGGAGATGAAGTGAGAGAGAGGGAAGGAGAGGAAGGGGGAGGAAAGGAGGAGAGGAAAAGAAAGAGGGAGGAAAGGAGAGAGCAGGAGGGAGAGGAAGAGGAAGAGAGAGAGAAAGAATGAAGGAAAGATGATGTTATAAACGCATAGTGTATAAACCACACTAAAGCCAGCATGAAGAGATCAGGATCGGGCGGAGGAATGGTTAATGGTATTATGATTGTAGGTCTATAGTGTAGACGAGACTGAATATTCTATCATTCATTATTGTCTTATGTATGTAGATTCTATCTATTCTATCTCGCATATATAATTGTTTGTGGTTTTGCTTGTGTCTCCTTTATTTTGTTTTATATTCTTATTTAGGCAATTTCTCTGTATTTATGCTTGTATCGTTAAAGAAACTGTGTAACGCAAATCAGTTCTTAACACAATTTTCTTATGCCAGAATCTTCCCGAATGTAGGAAGTCTTAACGTAACTTTAGGACTGTCAGTTTCAAAAATACGATGTTCTTATCCTCTTGCGTTATTTTGGTATGCCAGTTGATCTTTTGTGGTTTTATTTCTTAGTAGGGGATTTTGTGCTTCAAAGAGTGTATTGCATATCTTTAAACATATGACCGTTAACAAATATATGGTAAAAAAAAAACAAAAAAAAAAACATAACTTTTTCCATTTGAATCATTCCTACTTTTTATTTTATTTTGTTTATTCAATTTCTTTATTCTTTTCAAATATTTCGTGTTTCGGTAACGTTCCCCATCCGTCCCCCTCCCAATTCTACGACAGGCGTTTTACTCGCAAAAAAGAGAAGGCGAAGAAAGAGGAGAGAGGAAGGAAAGGAAGAAGAAGAAGGAGTGAGAGGTAGGAAGTGGGAGGGAGAAGGAGAGAGGTTGAGGGAGACCAAGATAGAGAGAGGGAGGGAGGGAGGGATAGGGAGAGGAATGAAGAGAGAGAGAGGAACACACACACAGCTGTGGTAAATGAATATAAGTTATGGTTTTAGGTCTACAGTCGGGAAGGAGGCAAGAAAGGAGACGAGGAAAAGAGAGAGGGGGAGGGGAAGAGAGGGAGGGTGGGAGAGATAGGTTAGGAAGTGAGAGATTTTTTTCCAAGTTTCGGCAGGTTGACACTGGAACGGGTTCAGCGTGTGCTACCCGTAAGTGGGATTGGATTGTACTCGTGGTGGAGGGTTTAGCTTAATTAAGAATAATACAAGAAAATATTGAATACTGAAATCGTCACTGTGGGCAGCATTACTGTTAGGAGTATATTATCTGAGAGGTGGGTTGTCAAATAGATCGTATTACGGTAGGGACCGAGAGAGAGGGAGATGCAGCGAGAGAGGAGAGGGAGAGGTGGGGAGGTGGATGGGAAGAGAGAGAGAGAGAGAGGGATGGATGGAGGAATGGTTAATGGTATTATGATTATAGGTCTATAGTATAGACGAGGCTGAACATTCACTCATTATGTTTGAAGTGTAGATTCTATTAGTCTCTCTCTTTATCTATTTATCTATCTCTCCATCTATCTATCTTTCTGTCTGTCTATATGTCTACGTGTATCTATATATACATATCTCCGTCTCTCTCTGTTTTCCCTTCTCGCAATTGTTTATGAAGGTTTTGCTTGAGTTTCCCATTTTTTGTTTTGGATTCTTGTTTTAGCAATTTCTCTTTATTTATGGCTGTATCCTTAAAGAACGTATGTAACACAAATCAGTTTTTAACACAATTTTCTTTATGCTAGAATCTTCATGATTGTATGAAGTCTTAACGTAACTTTAGGACTGTCAGTTTAAAAAGTACAATGTTCTTATCCACAGGCGTTATTTTGGAATGCTAGTTGATCTTTTGCGGTTATATTTCTTAGTAGAGGATTTTGTGCTTCAAAGAGTGTATTCCACAATTTTTTTTAAACATATGACCGTTGGCAAATATATGGTAATAAACACACATAACTTTAACCATTTTAATGATTCTCACTTGATATATTATCTTTTGTTTATTCAATTTCCTTATTCCATTAAATTATTTCGTGTTTCGGAAACGTTCCCCAACCGACCCCCCCCCCCCATTCTGTGACATGTTTCTTGTGAAAAGAGAAAGAAAGACAGAGGAATAAGGACTGACAGGGGGAAGGAGAGACGAAGGGAGACGAGGAAAAGAAAGAGGGGGAGAATAGGGAGAAAGGGAGGGAGAGGAAGAAAGATTTTTTTTCAAGTTTCTCCATATTGTTACTGGAACTGGTTTAGCGTGTTCTGCCCGTAAGTGGGGTTGGATTGCACTCGTGGTGGAGGTTCTAATCTATGATAAATAAAATAAAATATTAGATACAGAAATCGTCACTGTGGGCTGCATGACTATTAGAGGTATATTATCTGAGAGGTGGGTTGTCAATTAGATCTTCACTGTTATCTTGTAATAGTAGTTTAACAAATGATCGGGCAAGTGCGGTTGCATGTTGTAGGTCTGCAATTTGAGGAAGGAAATAGTTCTCAGGCCGTGAGTTTTGCAGGGCTGGGCAGGGAAGGAGATGGTGAAGAAGTGGGTCTGAGGTGATTTCGTTACCGAAGGTGCATTCTCTTTCAGTTATCTCCATGTTCAGCATATTTTCCACAAGGAGAAAGAAGAGGAAACGGGGGGGGGTACATGTGTATCTATAGGCGAACATATCGCCCTCTCTCTCTCTCTCTCTCTCTCTCTCTCTCTCTCTCTCTCTCTCTCTCTCTCTCTCTGTCTGTCTGTCTGTCTGTTTGTCTCTTTCCATTCTCACACTTGTGTGTTTTTATATTTTGCTGGAAGTGTCTTAACAACTAATTGATGCATAATTTATAAAATTTTTATGCCTATAGGTCAGGAAGAGACGAAGTTCAACATCCTATCATTCATTATGTTTTTTTTTCTATGTCATAGATTCTGTTTATCTATCTATACATTTCTCTCTGTGGATATACATATCCATCTTTATATGAATATATCACCGTCTCTTTCTCTCTCTCTCTCTCTCTCTCTCTCTCTCCTCGCATTTGTTTGTTTAAATCCTTTCTTTTGGTTTATTACTCGTTATTTTATTTGTTTATCATTCGCAGTTTCGTAACGTTTTTTTCCTCCAACTTTTTTCTTTTTAAATTCCTCTCTGTTTCTATATTGTTTCTAGTTTTTTTAGGTACAGAATATGTCGTCTACAAACAACTTTAACCTTATTTTATTAATTCTGACTTCCATGCATTCCTTTATCTATTGAATTTCATTATGATATTTATTTCCTGACAACCGACCCCACTTCTCAGACAGACATTTTCCTTCTATAAAAAGGAATAAGATAGAAGAGAGGAAAGAGAGGGAAGAGGAATGGCAAGAAGGAAAACAAGGAAGAGAGGAGGAGGAGGAGGTGAGAGAAAGAAGGGGAAATAGGAAGAAGAGAGAGGAGAAGGGAGAGGAGAAAAGGGAAGAGAGACAAAAAGACAGAGATAGGGTGGGATGGGAGTAGATAGGGAGAAGTAAAGAGAAGAAGGAAGAAGAGGAGAGGGAAACCAAGGAAAGGGAGAGGAAAAGAAAAAGGGGGGCAGGGAGAGGGAAGGAAGAGAGAGAGAGAGAGAGAAGGGGGAGGGAGCCGAGGAAGAAAGCGAGAGAGTGAGGGAGAGGAAAGAGAGAGAGAGAGAGAGAGAGGGAGGAAAAGAGACAACGCAAGAGAGAGAGAGAGAGAGAGGGGGAGGTAAGAAGAGAGATGAATTTCGAGAGAGGGAGGGAGAGGAAGAGAGAGAAAGGGAGGAAGGGAGGGGAGAAGGGAGTTGAGAAAGAAAGAGATAGGGAGAAGGGAGAGGAAGAGAGAGAGAGAGAGAGAGAGAATGAGTGGAAGAGATAATTTTTAAAAATGCATAGTTTATAATCCTATCTAAACCTCACATAAATAGACATCGTCCGGGTGGAGGAACGGTTAACGGTGCGGCTGGGGATTCCCCGAGGCCCGCGTTCGAGACCGTTCCATGCCAAGTTTGGAGTCACACGTAGGCCTCCCTTTTAGATTCGTTAAGTATATTAAGTATATTAAGTTAGTTTATTAACAATAACAGGTGAATTTATATAACAGTTATCATGTCTACAGTCGGCATAAATGAGACTGAGTATTGTATCATTCCTTATGTTCTACATGTAAACCCTATCATGAATCTCTCTTTATCTATTTATCTATCCATCTATCTGTCTGTCTATATGTCTACATGTGTATCTATATATGAAAACATCGTTTCTCTGTCTCTATCTATCTATCTCTCACTCTCTTTCCCTTCTCACACTTATTTTTTAGGATTTTGCTTTTTTTCTTGCTCTTTCATTCGAATTTTTTCTTTCAAATTCCTCTGTCTCTGTTTCTTTATTTTTCTTCCTTAATTACTAACAAATGTAACGTAATTTTTAATAATTCTCATTTTTTTGTATACGCGTTTGTTTATTCTATTTACTTATTCTTTTCCATTTTTCCGGTTTTCGGTAACCCCCCCCCCCTCCCCTTCCTGCAATAGACGTTTCTTTCTCGTAAAGAGAAGGTGGAAGAGGGACCGAGAAGGGAGAGGAGGGAAGTAGGAAAGAAATATAGAGGAAGGGGAGGGAGGGAGGGAGAGGGAGAGGGAAGAGGAAGAGAAAGAGAGTGAGAAGAGGAGAGGAGGAGGAGGTGGAAAGAGAGAGGGGGGAGTAAGGGAGGGAGGGACTGAGAGAGAGGGAGGTGATGCGAGAGAGGAGACAGAGGAGAGAAAGAGAGAGGGAGAGGGAGAGGAGAGGAAGAGAGAGAGAGAGAGAGGAAGGAATGGTTAACGGTATTATGATTATAGGTCTATATAATAGGCTGAACATTCTATCATTCATTATGTTTTGTGTGTAGAATCTGTTGTGACTTTCTTTATCTATTTATCTATCCATCTTTCTGTCTGCCTTTGTCTACGTGTATCTATATATACATATCGCCGTCTCTCTCTCTCTCTCTCTCTCTCTCTCTCTCTCTCTCTCTCTCTCTCTCTCTCTCTCTCTCTCTCTCTCTCTCTCTCTCTCTCTCTCTCTCTGTTTTCCCTTCTCTCAATTATTTGTGGTGTTGCTCGAGTTTTCCCATTTTTGTAGTTTCTTATTCTAGCAATTTCTCTTTATTTGTGGCTGTATCCCTAAAGAAATTGTGTAATTGTAAACTCAATTTTCTTTATGCTAGAATCTTCACTATTGTAGGAAGTCTTAACGTACCTTTAGGACTGTCAGTTTAAAAAAAAATACAATGTTCTTATCCTCTTGCGTTATTTTGATACACCAGTTGATCTATTGCGGTTTATTCCTAAGTAGATGATTTTGTGTTTCAAAAAGTGTATTTCATAATTTCTTTAAACATATGACCGTTGACAAATATATGGTAAAAAGCATATCTAACGTTATTCATTTTAATCATTCTCACTTGTTGTATTTTCATTTGTTTATTCAATTTCTTTATTCTTTTCAATTATTTCGTGCTTCGGTAACGTTCCCCATCCGTCCCCCTCCCGTTCTACGACAGGCGTTTTACTCGCAAAAAAGAGAAGGCGAAAGAGGGGCAGAGAAGGGGGAGAAAGGAAGAAGGGTAATGAAGAAGGAGTGAGAGGTAGGGAGGCAGGGAGGGAGAAAGGAGAGAGAGGTTGAGGGGAGACCAAGATAGAGAGAGGGAGGGAGGGAGGGAGGGATAGGGAGAGGAATGAAAAGAGAGAGGGTGGTAGGTGAGGAGCGATGTAGGGAGAGGGAGAGAAAGAAAAAAATGAGTGAGAGGATGATATAATAGTTTAAATGCTATCCCATCTACTATCTATTTGTCTATCTTTATGTCTACATTATCTATTTACGGACATATGGCCGTCTCTCTCTCTCTCTCTCTCTCTCTCTCTCTCTCTCTCTCTCTCTCTCTCTCTCTCTCTCTCTCTCTCTCTCTCTCTCTCTCTCTCTCTCTCTCTGTCCCTTCTCATATTTGTTTATTTAAAGTTTCTTGCTCATTGTATTATTTGTTTATTTTCCCATTTCTTTACTATCGTCATTCAGATTTTTCTTTGAAATTTCTGTCTCTAGCTTTTTAGGTACAAATATATCGTAAACAAACACATCTAATGTTATCCATTATTTTTTTGTCCCTCGCTTTTTATATACCCCCTTGTTTTGTCCTATTTCATTATTTTATTAAGTTATTTTGCATGTTTCCGGAAACGTTCCACAACCGACCTCCCCCCCCCCCATTCTGTGACAAGAAATTTCTCATCGTGAAAAGATCTTTTTTAAAGAAAGCACCCGGAAGAAGGAAAAGAGAGGGAAGGAGAGAGAAGGAAGACGAGGAAGAGGGAGAGAGAGAAGGGGGAGAGCGAGGAGGGAGTGATAGGGTGAGGAAATGAGAGATTTTTTTCAAGTTTCCCTAGGTTGACAATGGAACGGGTTTAGCGTGTGCTACCCTTAAATGCGGTTGGATTGTACTCGTGGTGGAAGGTCTAATCTGTGAATAATAAAAGAAATATTAAATACAGAAATCGTCACTGTGGGAGGCATGTCTATTAGGAGTGTATTATCTGAGAGGTGGGTTGTCAATTAGATCTTCACTCTTATCCTCTAATAGTAGTTTAACAAATGATCGGGCAAGTGCGGTTGCATGCTGTAGGTCTGCAATGTGAGGAAGGCAATAGTTATCAGGCCGTGAGTTTTGCAGGGCTGGGCAGGGAAGGAGATGGTGAAGATCTGGATCTGAGGTGATTTCGTTATCGTAGGTGCTTTCTCTTTCAGTTATCTCTATGTTCAGCTATTTTCCACAAGAGAGAGAGGGAAAGGGGGAGGGGGGAAACATGTGTATCTATATGCGAACATATCGCTCTGTCTCTGTCTCTCTCAATCTCTCTCTCTCTCTCTCTCTCTCTCTCTCTCTCTCTCTCTCTCTCTCTCTCTCTCTCTCTCTCTCTCTCTCTCTCTCTCTCTATCTATCTCTCTCTCTCTCTCTCCCTGTCTGTCTCTCTGTCTCTGTCTCTGTCATTGTCTCTCTGTCTCTGTCTCTGTCTCTCTCTGTCTCTGTCTCTCTCTCTCTCTGTCTCTCTCTCTCTCTGTCTCTCTCTCTCTCTCTCTCTCTCTCTCTCTCTCTCTCTCTCTCTCTCTCTCTCTCTCTCTCTCTCTCTCTCTATCTCTCTCTCTATCTCTATCTCTCTACGACAAAAAGGAAGAGAACAAGAGAATGGAAGGTTAAAAAACATACCGACTCATTGACAGTAAGACAGACAGATAGACGAAGGCAGACAGACAAAGAAACAGATATAGTAGCCAAAGACTAGACAGATAGACAGCGACATATTGAATAACTGACAGATAGAGACAGACAATCGGACACAGATACAGACAAACTGACTGACTATCATGATTCTCTCTTTATCTATTTATCTATCCATCTATCTGTCTGTTTATATGTCTACATGTGTATCTATGTATGAAAATAATTGGGTAAGTGCGGTTGCATGTTGTAGGTCTGCAATTTGAGGAAGGTAATAGTTGTCAGGCCGTGAGCTTTGCAGGGCTGGGCAGGAAAGGAGATGGTGAAGAAGTGGGTCTGAGGTGATTTCGTTACCGAAGGTGCACTCTTTTCCTGCTATCTTCATGTTCAGCTATATCCCACAAGGAGAGAGAGGGAGAGGGAGGGAGGGGGATACATGTATATCTATATGCGAACATATCGCTCTCTCTCTCTCTCTCTCTCTCTCTCCCTCTCCTTTCTCACAGTTGTTTGTTTGGATTTTGCTTGAGTTTCTTACCAATAAATTAATATGATTTATATTTTTTTATGGTTATAGGTCTATAGTCGGCAAAGACGAGGTTGAACATCCTATCATTCATTATGTTTATCTTATGTAGATCCTATCATGATTATCTCTCTTTATCTATCTATATATCTTTCTCTGTGGATATATATCTCTGTCGTTATATGAACATATCGCCCCCCCCTCTCTCTCTCTCTTTCTCTTTCTTCTCATATTTGTTTGTTTGAGTTTCTTAGCAAAAAATAAATATAATTTAGATATCTTTTATGGTTATAGGTTTACAATCGGCACAGACGAGGCTGAACATCCTATTGTGTTCTATATGCAGAACCTAACATGACTCTCTCTCTCTCTCTCTCTCTCTCTCTCTCTCTCTCTCTCTCTCTCTCTCTCTCTCTCTCTCTTTATCTCTCTCTCCCTCTCCCTCTCTCTCTCTCTCTTCTCGCATTTGTTTGTTTACATTTTGCTTGGGTTTCTTACTCGTTGTTTTATCTATCATTCGCAATTCCGTAACTTTTTTCACACAGATTTTTCTTTTAAATTTTCTCTTATTTCTAGCCGTTTTCTCTTCTTTCTGTTTTTAGATACAATTACATAGTTAAACAATATTAACTAATTAAAGGGAAGGAGGGAAGGAAGTAGGCAGGAAGATGGAGGGAAGAAGGGAGACGAGGATGAGAGAGAAGGAGGGAGAGGGAGAGGGAGGGAGGCAGGAAGGGAAGGAGAGAGATGAGGAAGAGAGAGCGAGGGAGGCAGGAGGAAAGAGGAGAGAGAGGAGAGGGAAAGGAGAGGATGAAGAAAGAGATGAGGAGGGAAAGAGAGAGAGTGAGGAGGCAGGAGGAGAGAGGGAGGAAGAGAGAGAGAGAAAAGAGGAGGAAGCAGAGAGAGAGAGAAGGGAAGCAGGAAGAGAGAGAGAAAGGAAGCAGGAAGAGAGAGAGAGAAAGAAAGGAAGCAGGAAGAGAGAGAGAATGAGAGGCAGGGAAGGAAGTAGAGGGAGAAGAAGAGAGACAGAGGGTTGGAGGAAGAAGAAGGAAGAAGGAAGATGAGGAAAGAAAGGGAGATGGAAGGAGAAGGAGAGGGAGAGGAAGAGATAGGAAAATAAGTAAAAAGGAAAGGAAGAGAGAGAGGGAGGGAAGGAGAGGAAGAGGGAGAGAGAAGGTGAGAGGAAAGGAAGGAAGGAGAGAAAGCGTGAGAGGAAGAGAGAGAGAGAGAACGAGAGGAAGAGAAAATGTTACAAATGCATAGTTTATAAACCTGAATTTATGTAACAGTTATTATTATAGGTATTTTATCATTACTTATGTTCTACATGTAAACCCTATCATGATTCTCTCTTTATCTATTTATCTATCCATCTATCTGTCTTTATATGTCTACACGTGTATCTATATATGAAAACATCGTCTCTGTCTCTATCTATCTATCTCTCACTCTCTCTCTCTCTTTCCCTTCCCACACTCATTTGTTTAGGATTTTGCTTGAGTTTCTTGCTCTTTCATTCGGATTTTCTTTAAAATTTTTCTGTCTCTATCTTTCTTTGTTTTTCTTCCTTAGTTACTCACAAATGTAACGTAATTTTTAATCATTCTCAGTTTTTGTATACTCGTTTGTTTATTCTATTTCTTTATTCTTTTCCATTTTTCCGTGTTTCGGTAACCCCCCCCCCCTCCCCTTCCTGCAATAAACGTTTCTTTCTTGTAAAAAGAGAAGGTGGAAGAGGGACCGAGAGAAGAGAAGGAGGGAAGTAGGAAGAAATGAGAGAGGGGGAGGGAGGGAGGGAGAGGAAGAGAAAGAGAGAGAGAGAGAGGAGGGAGGAAGAAAGGCAGAGCGGGAAGTAAGGGAGGGAGGGACTGAGAGAGACGGAGGTGAGGACAGAGAGAGGAGACAGAGGGAAGAAAGAGAGAGGGAGAGGGAGAGGGAGGAGGAAGAGAGAGAGAGAGAGAGAGAGAGAGAGAGAGAGGAAGGAATGGTTAACGGTATTATGATTATAGAGTCTATAGTATGAGGCTGAACATTCATCATCATTCATTATGTTTATATGTAGTAGAATCTGCCGTGACTTTCTTTATCTATTTATCTATCCATCTCTTTCTGTCTGCCATATATGTCCTACGTGTATCTATATATACATATCATCGAAATCTCTCGTCTCTCTCTCTCTCTCTCTCTCTCTCTCTCTCTCTCTCTCTCTCTCTCTCTCTCTCTCTCTCTCTCTCTCTCTCTCTCTCTCTCTCTCTCTCTCTGTTTTTCCCTTCTCGCAATTATTTGTGGTGTTGCTCGAGTTTTCCCATTTTTGTAGTTTCTTATTCTAGCAATTTCTCTTTATTTGTGGCTGTATCCCTAAAGAAATTGAGGAATGAAAAGAGAGAGGGTGGTAGGTGAGGAGCGATGTAGGGAGAGGGAGAGAAAGAAAAAAGTGAGTGAGAGGATGATATAATAGTTTAAATGTTATTCATCTATCTATTTGTCTGTCTTTATGTCAACATCATCTATTTACGGACATATGGCCGTCTCGCTCTCTCTCTCTCTTTCTCTCTCTGTCCCTTCTCATATTTGTTTATTTAAAGTTTCTCACTCATTGTTTAATATGTTTATTTTCCCATTTCTTTACTTTCGTCATTCAGATTTTTCTTTGAAATTCCTGTCTCTAGCTTTTTAGGTACAAATATATCGTAAACAAACACATCTAATGTTATCCATTATTTTATTGTCCTCGCTTTTTATATACCCCCTTGTTTATCCTATTTCATGATTTTATTAAGTTATTTTGTGTTTCGGAAACGTTCCACAACCGACCTCCCCCCCCCCCCCATTCTGTGACAAGTTTCTCGTAAAAAAAAGAAAGAAAGAAGACCGGAAGAAGGAAAGAGAGGGGGAAGGAGAGAAGGAGGAAGACGAGGAAAAGAGGGAGAGAGGGAGAAGGGAGTGATAGGGTGAGGAAATGAGAGATTTTTTTTCAAGTTTCCTTAGGTTGACAATGGAACGGGTTTAGCGTGAGCTCCCCTTGAATGCGGTTGGATTGTACTCGTGGTGGAAGGTCTAACCTATGAATAAAAGAAATATTAAATACAGAAATTGTCACTGTGGGAGGCATGTCTATTAGGGGTGTATTATCTGATAGGTGGGTTGTCAATTAGATCTTCACTGTTTAACAAATGATCGGGCAAGTGCGGTTGCATGTTGTAGGTCTGCAATTTGAGGAAGGTAATAGTTCTCAGGCCGTGAGTTTTGCAGGGCTGGGCAGGGAAGGAGATGGTGAAGAAGTGGGTCTGAGGTGATTTCGTTACCGAAGGTGCATTCTTTTTCAGTTACCTCGATGTTCAGCTATCTCCCTCTTTTTCTAGCTGTTTTCTTCTTTTTTTTTAGATACGAGTACATCGTTAAACAACAATAACTTTATTTTATTAATTCCGACTTTCATGTATTCCTTCATTTGTTGTATTTCATTATGCTACTCAATCTTTTTCGTATTTCGGTAACGTTCCCCCCTTCTCAGATAGACGTTTCCTTCTATAAAATAATAATGATAATAATAGTAATAAAATAAAATAGAAGAGCGAAAGAGAGGGGGGGAGGAGGCAAAAAGGAAAACAAGGAAGAGATAGAGTAGGGAGGGAGAGAGAGGTAGAGAAGAATGGAGATGAGGAAGAGAGAGAAAAGGGGAGAGGGAGAGGAAGAGAGAGAGAGGGAGGGAGGGGGATACTTGTGCATCTATATACGAACATCTCTCTCTCTCTCTCTCTCTCTCTCTCTCTCTCTCTCTCTCTCTCTCTCTCTCTCTCTCTCTCTCTCTCTCTCTCTCTCTCTCTCCTCGCATTTGTTTGTTTATATTTTGCTTGGGTTTCTTACTCGTTGTTTTATTTGTTTATCATTCGCAGTTCCGTAACTTTTTTCACTCAGATTTTTCTTTTAAATTTTCTCGGTTTTTATTTATCTTATTTCTAGCAGTTTTCTCTTCTTTTTTAGATACAATTACATAGTTAAACAATATCAACTTTGCTTTATTATTTCTCATTTTCTATGTTCTTTCTAGTAAATAATAAGATAAAAAGTAGAAGAGGGAAAGAGAAAGGGAAGGAGGCAGGAAGAGGGAGGGAAGAAGGGAGACGAGGATGAGAGAGATGGAAGGAGAGGGAAAGGAATAGAAAGAGACGGAGGGAGATGGAGGGAGGCAGGAAGGGAAGGAGAGAGGAGTGAGGGAAGAGAGACGAGCGAGGCATGAGGCATGAGGAGAGAGGGAGAGAGAGGGGAAGGAGGGATGAAGAAAGATGAGGAAGAGAGGGTGAGAGAGGGAGGGAGGTAGGGAGAGAGAGAACGGTAGAGAGAGAGGGAGGGAGGAAGAGAGAGAGAGATAGAAAGGGAGGAGGAAGAGAGAGAGAGAGAGAGAGAGAGAGAAAGGGAAGGGAGGGAAGTGAGAGAGGGAGGTAGGGAGGGAAGTAGAGGGAGAGGAAGAGACAGAGGGTTGGAGGAAGAGAAGGAAGAAGGGAGATGAGGAAGAAAGAGAGGGAAGGAGAAGGGAGAGGAAGAGATAGGAAGGAAAGAAAGAAAGAAGGAAAGGAAAGAGAGAGAGAGAGGGAGGGAGAGGAAGAGGGGAGACAGAAAGGGAGGGAAAGAGAAAGAGTGAGAGGAAAAGAAAGGAAGGAGAGGAAGAGGAAGAGAGAGAGAGAACGAGGAGGAAGAGAAAATGTTACAAATGCATAAGGTTATAAGGCCCTACCTAAACCTCATTTAAATAGACATCGTCCGGGTGGAGGAACGGTTAACGGTGCGGCTAGGGGATTCCCCCGAGGCCCGCGTTCGAGACCGTTCCATGCCAAGTGTGGAGTCACACGTAGGCCTCCCTTTAGAAATTTTTAATCATTAGTAGTATATTAAGGAAGTTAGTTTATTAACAATAACAGGTGAAATTTATCATTCCTTACATGATACATGTAGACCCCTATTATGATTCTCTTTATCTTATTTATCTATCAATCCTATCTGTCTGTCCTATATGTCTACATGTGTATCTGGATATATGAAAGCATCTATCTTTCTAAAAATATCTCTCACTCTCTTGCCCTTCTCTCTACTCTTACATATATATATATATATATATCTATCTCTCTCATATATATATATATATATATATATATATATATATATATATTACTATATATATATATCTCTTATATGTATATTTATATATATATATGTGTATATATACTCTATCCCCTTTTCTCTATATATATATATATATATCCATAATATTTCGCAATTATTTGTGGTGTTCCATAAGAAGGTGGAAGGGACCAAGAAAGGTGATGGAGGGAAATAGGTGAGAAGGAAGGAGAGACAGGGAGGGAGAGGAAGAGAAGAGAGAGAGAGACAGGGAGGGAGGGGGAAAGAGAGAGGGAGAGAGATGGGGGGGGGAGGGACCGAGAGAGAGGATGAAGCAAAAGAGGAGAGGGAGGACAGAGAGAGAGAGAGATGAAGGAATGATTCACGGTATTATGATTATAGGTCTATAGTATAGACGAGACTGAATTCTATCATTCTTTATATATCATGTGTAAATTCTATCATGAGTCTCCATCTTTATCTATTTATCTATCTGTCTATCTTTCTGTCTGTCTATATGTCTACGTGTATCTATAAATACATATCGAAGTCTCTCTCTCTCTTGTTTTTCCCTTCTCGCAATTGTTTTGCTTGAGTCGCCTTTATTTTGTTTTATAATCTTATTTAAGCAATTTCTCTTTGTTTATGTTTGTATCCTTAAAGAAATTGTGTAACACTAAATCAGTTCTTAACACAATTTTTCTTATGCTGAGAATCTTCCCAATGTAGGAAGTCTTAACGTAACTTTAGGACTGTCAGTTTCTAGATATACGATGTACTTATCTTCTTTTGCGTTATTTAATGGTATGCCAGTTGATCTTTTTACGGTTTTATTCATAAGTAGGTGATTTTGTGCTTTAAAAAAGAGTGAATTACATAATTTCTTTAAATATATGACCGTTGACAAATATCACCATAGGTAAAAAGCACATCGAACTTTATCTGCATTTTTCATTCTCACTTCTTATATTTTCTATTGTTTAAAACATTTAAATTTTCCCACCTCATTCTATTCAATTATTTCGTGTTCAATTCGATTTACAAATAGAAATACAAATATTTTGTAAACAAACCAAATTTGATTTATGCTTTTATCATTTTCACATTTTATATAACTGTTTGTTTATTATAATTCATAATTTTATTCAGCTATTTCGTGTTTTGGTAACGTTCCCAACCTATCCCTCCATTCCGTGACAAAAGTTACTTTCTTGTAAAAAAAGAAAGAGAGAGAAGAGGAAGGGAAAGAGGAAAGAGGGGAGAGAAATAGAGAGAGAGAGAGGGAGATGGAGAGAGGGAGACATGACTATTAGTAGTATATCATCTGGGTGGTGGGTTGTCAAATAGATCTTGCTTGTTATCCTTTAATAGTAGTTTGACAAATGTTTTAGGTCTGCAATTTGAGGAAGGTAATAGTTATCAGGCCGTGAGATGTACAGGGCTGGCAGGAAAGGAGATGGTGAAGAAGTGGATTGGGGGGGGGAGGGAAAGAAGGAGAGAAAGCGGGAGAAGGAGAGGGAGAGAGAGAGAGACGGCGATATGTTCATATCTTAATCTATATATGTATTCATCCATCAATCTATCTGTCTGTCTATATGTCTACATGTGTATCTATATATTAACAAATCGTCGTCGTCTCTCTCTCTCTCTCTCTCTCTGTCTGTCTGTCTGTCTGTCTCTCTCTCTCTCTCTCTCTCTCTCTCTCTCTCTCTCTCTCTCTCTCTCTCTCTCTCTCTCTCTCTCTCTCTCTCTCTCTCTCTCTCTCTCTCTCTCTCTCTTTCCCTTCTCGCACTTATTTGTTTAGATTTGGCCGAGGTTCTTGCTCTTTCATTCGGATTTTTCTTTCAAATTTCGCTTTGTCTCTATCTTTCTTTGTTTTTCTTCTTTAATTACACATCTCATTTTTCATCATACTCACTTTTTCTATACCCGTTTGTTTATTCTCTTTCCTTATTCTTTTCCATTTAATCGTGTTACGGTAACGCCCCCCCCTTTCTGCGACAGGCGTTTCTTTCTCATAAAAATAGTGATGGAAGAGAAGCGAGAAGGGGGAGGAGGGAAGTAGGTAGAAAGAGAGAGAGGGATGGAGAGGAAGAGGAGAGAGAGGAAGAGAAGGGGAAAAAGAGAGAGGGGGCTGGTATAGTATGGAGGGACCGAGAGAGAGGTAGATGCAGCGAGAGAGGAGAGGGAGGAGAGAGAGAGGTGGGGGGAGGGGATGGATGGGAAGAGAGAGAGAGAGAGGGATGGATGGAGGAATGGTTAATGGTATTATGATTATAGGTTTATAGTATAGACGAGGCTGAACATTCACTCATTATGTTTGAAGTGTAGATTCTATCATGAGTCTCTCTCTTTATCTATTTATCTATCTCTCCATCTATCTATCTTTCTGTCTGTCTATATGTCTACGTGTATCTATATTTACATATCGCCGTCTCCCTCTCGCTCTGTGTGTGTGTGTGTGCGTGTGTTTCCCTTCTCGCAATTGTTTGTGTAGGTGTTGCTTTAGTTTCCCATTTTTTGTATTATATTCTTATTTTTGCAATTTGCAATTGGCTGTATCCTTAAATAAATTGTGTAAAGTAAATCAGTTTTTAACACAATTTTGTTTTATTTATTTTTCAATTACTTTTTTTCATTTAGATTTTTCTTTCGAATTTCTCCGTCTCTCTATCTTTGTTTTTCTTTCTTATTTATTTACAAATGCATCGTAAACAAACACATCAAATTTTATCCATTCTTTCATCCTTCTCACATTTTATATAGCTGTTTCTTCATTATATTTCATGATTTTATTCAGTTATTTCGTGGGTCGGTGACGTCCCCCCCCCCTCCTAAATTTTGTGAGAGAAGTTTTTCTCGTGGGAAAAAAAGAAAGAGAGAAAAAAAAGGCGGAAGAGAGAGGGGAAGGAGGGAAGCCGGGAAACGAGGAAAAGAGGGAGAGAGAAAGAGAGGAAGAGGAAGAGAGAGGGAGAGGAAGAGGAAGAGAAAGAGAGAGAGAGGAGGAGGAATAAGGAAGAAAAAGGGTGGGAGGGGGAAAGAGAGGGTGGGAGGAAAAAGAGTGAGGGAGGAAGAGGAGAAGGAAATGGAGAAAGGAGGAGGGAGGATACTGGAACGGGTTAAGCGTGTGTTACCCTTCAGTAGGATGGATTGTACTCGTGATAGAGGGTCTAACATATGAATAATAAAAGATAATATTGAATACAGAAATCGTCACTGGGCAGCATGACTATTAGGAGTATATTATCTGGGAGGTGGGTTGTCAATCAGATCTTGGTTGTCATCTTCTAAGAGCGGTTGCATGTTGTAGGTCTGATAAAAAAGAAAGAAAGAAAGAAAAAAAACGTTAAGAAACTGCGAATGATAAACACATGAAACGAGTAAAATCTAAACAAAAAAATGCGAGGAGAAAGAGAGAGAGATATGGCGAAATGTTCATATAAAGATGTATGTCCACAGATATATATAGAGAGAGATAGATAAAGAGAGTCATGTTAGGATCTACATATCTCCTCGCATGTTTTTGTTTAGATTTTACTCACGTTTCATTTGTTTATCATTTTCGCAGTTTCTTAACGTTTTTTTTTTTTTTTTTATCGAGACCTCACAACATGCAACTGTTTCCTTCTTAGAGATGACATTACCAACTGATTGACAACTTACCTCTGAGATAATTATATATAATGTCATGCTGCTCAATGACGTTTCACTGTAAATTTCTTTCTGTTTCTATCTCTCTTTTCACTTTGTTTTACTTCTTTTTTAGGTACGAACATATGTTTAAGTAACATTAACCTTATTTCATTAATTCTGACTCATGTATTCATTTACATGAAAGATAGGGAGGAAGGAGGCAAGAAGGAAAACAAGGGAATGGAGAGAGGAAGGAGGGAGAGAGAGAGAGGAAGGGGAAATAAGGAAGAGAGAGAGAAGGAGGGGGAGGGAGAAGAGAGGGAAATGAGGAAGAGGAGAGGAAAGAGAGAAAGACAGAGAGAGGTGGTGGGGCTGGGAGGAAGGGAGGGAGAGAGAGGGAGGAAGAGAGAGAGAGATACGACTTTTTCAAGGAAAAAGCGAGGGAGGGAGAAGAAAAGGGAGGAAGGAGGGAAGAGAAAGAGAGAGGGAGAGGCAGGGAGGGAAGAAGGGCGTTGAGGAAGAGAGAGAGGGAGGGAAGAAGGGAGATGAAGTGAGAGAGAGGGAGGGAGAGGAAGAAAAAGAGAAAGGGAGGGAAGGAGGGAAAGGAAGAGACAGAAAAAAAAGAATGTTGATACTGGAATGGGTTTAGCGTGTGCTACCCTTAAATGCGGTTGGATTGTACTCGTGGTGGAAGGTCTAACCTGTGAATAATAAAAGAAATATTAAATACAGAAATCGTCACTGTGGGAGGCATGTCTATTAGGAGTGTATGATCTGAGAGGTGGGTTGTCAATTAGATCTTCACTGTTATCATCTAATAGTAGTTTGACAAATGATCAGGCAAGTGCGGTTGCATGTTGTAGGTCTGCAATTTGAGGAAGGAAATAGTTCTCAGGCCGTGAGTGTTGCAGGGCTGGGCAGGAAAGGAGATGGTGAAGAAGTGGGTCTGAGGTGATTTCGTTACCGAGGGTGCATTCTCTTTCAGTTACCTCGATGTTCAGCTATCTCCCTCTTTTTCTAGCTGTTTTCTTCTTTTTTTAGATACGAGTACATCGTTAAACAATAACTTTATTTTATTAATTCCGACTTTCATGTATTCCTTAATTTGTTGTATTTCATTATACTACTCAATCTTTTTCGTATTTCGGTAACGTCCCCCCCCCCTTCTCAGATAGACGTTTCCTTCTATAAAATAATAATGATAATAATAATGATAATAATAGTAATAAAATAAAATAGAAGAGCGAAAGAGAGGGGGGAGGAGGCAAAAAGGAAAACAAGGAAGAGATAGAGTAGGGAAGGAGAGAGAGGTAGAGAAAAATGGAGATGAGGAAGAGAGAAAAGGGAGAGAGAGAGGAAGAGAGAAGGAGGAGGGAGGGGATACTTGTGTATCTATATGCACGAACATATCTCTCACTCCCATCTCTCTCTCTCTCTCTCTCTCTCTCTCTCTCTCTCTCTCTCTCTCTCTCTCTCTCTCTCTCTCTCTCTCTCTCTCTCTCTCTCTCTCTCTCTCTCTCTCTCCTCGCATTTGTTTGTTTATATATATTTGTAGGTACTTGGGTTGGGTTTACTCGTTGTTTTATTTATCATTCGCAGTTCCGTAACTTTTTTCACTCAGATTTTTCTTTTAAATTTTCTCGGTTTTTATTTATCTTATTGCTAGCCGTTTTCTCTTTTTTTAGATACAATAACATAGTTAAACAATATTAAGATTGCTTTATTATTTCTCATTTTCCATGTTCTTTCTAGTAAATAATAAAATAAAAAGTAGAAGAAGGAAAGAGAAGAGGGAGGGAAGAAGGGAGACGAGGATGAGAGAGAAGGAGGGAGAGAAAGAGAAGGAATAGAGAAGAGAGACGGAGGGAGAGGGAGGGAGGCAGGAAGGGGAAGGAGAGAGGAGAAAAGAAGGCGAGGAGAGGCAGGCAGAAGGGGAAGGAGGAAGAAGAAGGAGAGAGAGAGGGAGGGAGGGATGAAGAAAGATGAGGAAGAGAGAGTGAGGGCGAGAGGTGGCAGGAGGAGGGGAGGAGAGAAAGAGAGAGAAGGGAGGGAGGGAAGAGAGAGAGAGCAGAGAAAGGGAGGGAGGGAAGAGAGAGGGAGGCAGGGAGGGAAGTAGAGGGAGAAAGGAAGAGATAGGAAAAGAAAGAAGAAAGGAGAAAGGAGAGAGGAAGAGGGAAGGAGGGAGAAGGAAGGGAAAGAAAAACAAGAAATAGGGAGGAAAGAGAGTGAGAGGAAAGAAAGAGAAGGAGAGGAAGAGGAAGAGATAGAGAGAGAAATTAAAAAAAGAACGAGAAAAAAAAAAAACAAAAATGCTAAACAAGAGGAAGAGAAGGAAGAAGGGAGATAAAAGAGGAAGAAGAGGGAAGGAGAGGGAGAGGAAGAGATCCACTTTTTTTTTTTTTTTTTTTTTCAAAAAAAGAAAAGAAAGAAGAAAAAGAAAGGAAAGGAAGAGAGGGAGGGAAGGAGAGAGGAAGAAGAGGAGACAGGAAAGGGAGGGAAAGAGAGAGTGAGAGGAAAGAAAGGAAGGAGAGGAAGAGGAAGAGAGAGAGAGAGAGAGAACGAGAGAAAGAGAAAATGTTACAAGAGGAAGAGGTTGGAGGAAGAGAAGGAAGAAGGGAGATGAGGAAGAAAGAGGGAAGGAGAGGGAGAGGAAGAGATAGGAAAAGAAAGAAGAAAGGAAAGGAAGAGAGAGGGAGGGAAGGAGGGAGAGGAAGAGGGAGACAGAAAGGGAGGGAAAGAGAGAGTGAGAGGAAAGAAAGGAAGGAGAGGAAGAGGAAGAGAGAGAGAGAGAGAGAACGAGAGAAAGAGAAAATGTTACAAATGCATAGTTTATAACCCTACCTAAACCTCATTTAAATAGACATCGTCCGGGTGGAGGAACGGTTAACGGTGCGGCCGGGGATTCCCCGAGGCCCGCGTTCGAGACCGTTCCATGCCAAGTGTGGAGTCACACGTAGGCCTCCCTTTTAATTTTTTTTAATCATTAAGTATATTAAGTTAGTTTATTAATAATAACAGCAGCTTTGGTGAATTTATATAACAGTTATTATTATAATAACTACGGTCGGCATAAATGAGACTATTTTATCATTCCTTATGTTCTACATGTAGACCCTATTATGATTCTCTCTCTATCTATTTATCTATCCATCTATCTGTCTGTCTATATGTCTACATATGTATCTATATATGAAAACATCGTCTCTCTACTCTCTCTGCATCCCTCTCACTGCTCTCTCTTTCCCCTTCTCCACCCTCATTTGTTTAGGATTTTGCTCGAGTTTCTTGCTCTTTCATTCGAATTTTTCTTTTTCAATCCTCATCTCTCTATCTTTCCAAAATATAAGGTAAACAAACACATCTAATTCTATCCATTTTTCATGATTCTCACTTTTTGTATACTCGTTTGTTTATTCCTGTTTCCTTATTCTTTTCAATTTTTTCCATGTTACGGTAACGCCCCCTCCCCTTTCTGCGAGCGAGACGTTTCGTTCCTCGTAAAAATAAGAGAGGTGGAAGAGGGACCGAAGAGAAGGGGAGGAAGGAAGTAGGTAGGAAAGAGAGAGAGAGGGAGGGGAGAAGGAAGAGAGAGAGAGAGGAGGGAGAGGGAGAGAGGGGGTAGGGAGGTGGGAGGGACCGAGAGAGAGGGAGGTGATGCGAGAAAGGAGACAGAGGAGAGAGAGGGAGAGGAGAGAAAGAGAGAGAGAGAGGGGGGGGAGGGAGGGAGGAATGGTTAACGGTATTATAGTGTAGACGAGGCTGAACATTCTATCATTCATTATGTTTTATGTGTAGAATCTGTCGTGACTTTCTTTATCTATTTATCTATCCATCTTTCTGTCTGCCTATATGTCTACGTGTATCTATATATACATATCGCCGTCTCTCTCTCTCTCTCTCTCTCTCTCTCTCTCTCTCTCTCTCTCTCTCTCTCTCTCTCTCTCTCTCTCTCTCTCTCTCTCTCTCTCTCTGTGTGTGTTTTTCCCTTCTCGCAATTATTTGTGGTGTTGCTCGAGTTTTCCCATTTTTGTAGCTTCTTATTCTAGCAATTTCTCTTTATTTGTGGCTGTATCCGTAAAGAAATTGTGTAATTGTAAACTCAATTTTCTTTATGCTAGAATCTCCACTATTGTAGGAAGTCTTAACGTAACTTTAGGACTGTCAGTTTAAAAAAATACAATGTTCTTATTCTCTTGCGTTATTTTGATACACCAGTTCATCTATTGCGATTTATTCCTGAGTAGATGATTTTGTGTTTCAAAAAGTGTATTCCATAATTTCTTTAAACATATGACCGTTGACAAATATATGGTAAAAAGCATATCTAACGTTATCTCTCTGTCCCTTCTCATATTTGTTTATTTAAAGTTTCTTGCTCATTGTTTTATTTGTTTATTTTTCCATTTCTTTACTTTCGTCATTCAGATTTTTCTTTGAAATTTCTGTCTCCAGCTTTTTAGGTACAAATATATCGTAAACAAACACATCTAATGTTATCCATTATTTTATTGTCCTCGCTTTTTATATACCCCCTTGTTTATCCTATTTCATTATTTTATTAAGTTATTTTGTGTTTCGGAAACGTTCCACAACCGACCTCCCCCCCTCCCCCCCCCCATTCTGTGACAGAAGTTTCTCGTGAAAAAAGAAAGAAGACCGGAAGAAGGAAAGAGAGGGGGAAGGAGAGAAGAAGGAAGACGAGGAAAAGAGGGAGAGAGAAGGGGGGGAGGAGTGATAGGGTGAGGAAAGTTTCCCCATGTTGACAATGGAACGAGTTTAGCGTGTGCTACCCTTAAATGCGGTTGGATTGTACTCGTGGTGGAAGGTCTAACCTATGAATACTAAAAGAAAATATTAAATACAGAAATCGTCACTGTGGGAGGCATGTCTATTAGGGGTGTAGTATCTGAGAGGTGGGTTGTCAAATCGAAGGTAGACAGACAAAGAAACAGATATAGTAGCCAAAGACTAGACAGATAGACAGCGACATATTGAATAACTGACAGATAGAGACAGACAATCGGACACAGATACAGACAAACTGACTGACTATCATGATTCTCTCTTTTTCTATTTATCTATCCATCTATCTGTCTGTTTATATGTCTACCCTCCCCTTTCTGCGACAGTGAACGGTTTCCTTTCTCTGTAAAGAGAAAGGTGGAAGAGGGATCAAGAAAGGGGAGGAGGGGAAGTAGGTAGAGAAAGAGAGAGGAGGGAGGAGAGGAGAGGAAGAGAAGAGAAAGAGAGAGAGAGGGAGGGAAGAGGAGGGGAAAGAAAGAGAGAGGAGTATTAAGGGAGGGAGGGATTGAGAGAGAGAGAGGTGATGCGAAGAGAGGGAAGGGAGACAGAGAAGAGAAGAGAGAGAGAGGAGAGGAGAGGAAAGAGTGAGAGAGAGGTAGAGAGAGAGAGGGAGGGAGGAATGGTCTAACTTGGTATTATGATTATAGAACAGGTCTATAGTATAGACAAAGGCTGAAGACATTCTATCATTCATTATGTTTTGTGTGTACAGAATATGTTGTGACTCTCTTTCTTTATCTATTTATCCATCTTTCTGTCTTCCTATATGTCTACACGTGTATTTATATATACATATCGCCGTCTCTCTCTCTCTCTCTCTCTCTCTCTCTCTCTCTCTCTCTCTCTCTCTCTCTCTCTGTCTCTCTCTCTCTCTCTCTCTCTCTCTCTCTCTCTTTTTTTTCCTTCTCCCAATTATTTGTGGTGTTCCATAAGAGAGGTGGAAGAGGGACCGAAGGGAAGGGAGAGAGGAAATAGGTAGAGAAAGAGAAGAGAGACAGGGAGGGAGAGGAAGAGAGAGAGAGAGAGAGAGAGAGACAGGGAGGGAGGGGGAAAGAGAGAGAGAGAGATGGGGGGGATAAGGGAGGGAGGGACCGAGAGAGAGGGAGATGAAGCGAAAGAGGAGAGGGAGGAGAGAGAGATAGAGAGATGGAGGAATGATTAATGGTATTGATTATAGGTCTATAGTATAGACGAGACTGAATTCTATCATTCTTTATATATCATGTGTAGATTCTATCATGAGTCTCTATCTTTATCTATTTATCTATCTATCTATCTTTCTGTCTGTCTATATGTCTACGTGTATCTATAAATACATATCGAAGTCTCTCTCTCTCTCTCTCTTGTTTTTCCCTTCTCGCAATTGTTTTGCTGGAGTCTCCTTTATTTTGTTTTATATTCTTATTTAAGCAATTTTTCTTTATTTATGTTTGTATCCTTAAAGAAACTGTGTAACGCAAATCAGTCATTAACACAATTTTCTTATGCTAGAATCTTCCCGATTGTAGGAAATCTTAACGTAACTTTAGGACTGTCAGTTTCAAAAATACGATGTTCTGATCCTCAGGCGTTATTTTGGTATGCCAGTTGATCTTTTGTGGTTTATTTATAAGTAGGTGATTTTGTGCTTCAAAGAGTGAGGTACATAATTTCTTTAAACATATGACCTTTGACAAATATATGGTAAAAAAAACACATCCAACTTTATCCATTTTCGTCATTCTCACTTCTTATATTTTCTTTTGTTTTTTTAATTTCCTCATTCTATTCAATTATTTCGTGTTTGGGTACAAATATAACTACAAATATTTCGTAAACAAACATCAACTTTGATTTATGCTTTTATCATTTTCACATTTTATATAGCTGTTTGTTTATTATAATTTATTATTTTATTCATTTATTTCGTGTTTCGGTGACGTTCCCAACCTATCCCTCCATTCTGTGACAAAAGTTACTTTCTCGTAAAAAAAAGAAAGAGATAGAGGAAGAGGAAGGAAAAGAGGAAAGAGGGGAGAGAAATAGAGAGAGAGAGATGGAGATGGAGAGAGGGAGACATAGATTGGAAGAGGAAGTGGGAGAAAGATTTTTTTATCATGCTGATACTGGAATGGATTTAGCGTGTGCTACCCTCAAGTGGGATTGGGAGACGAAGAAAAGAGAGAGAGGAAGAGCGAGGGGAAAAAAGGAGGGAAGAGGTGTGAGAGAGGAGAGAGGAAAGGGAGATAGTGGGGGAGGGGGAGGGAAGGAGGAAGAGAGTGGGAGGGAGAGGAAGATGGAGAGAGGTAGGGAGGGGAGGAGAGGGAGAGGAAGTGATTTTCTTTTCCAAGTTTCCCCATGTTGACACTGGAACGGGTTCAGCGTGTGCTACCCGTAAGTGGGGTTGGATTGCACTCGCGGTGGAGGGTCCAACATATGAAAAATAAAAGATAACCTTTAATACAGAAATCGTCAATATGCGCAGCATGGCTAGTAGTAGTAGTATATTATCTATATTGTCAAATGGATCTTGGTTGTTATCTTCTAATAGTAGTTTGACAAATGTTGTAGGTCTGCAATTTGGGGAAGGTAATAGTTATCAGGCCGTGAGATTTGCAGGGCTGGGCAGGAAAGGAGATGGTGAAGAAGTGGTTCTGAGGTGATATCGTTACCGAAGGTGCATTCTCTTTCGACCTGTTCAGCTATCACCCAGGAGAGAGAGGGAGAGGTGGAGTCTCTATCTTTATCTATTTATCTATCTATCTATCTTACTGTCTGTCTATATGTCTACGTGTATCTATATACATATCGAAGTCTCTCTCTCTCTGTTATTCCCTTCGCGCAATTGTTTTGCTTGAGTCTCCTTTATTTTGTTTTATATTCTCATTTAAGCAATTTCTCTTTATTTATGCTTGTATCCTTAAAGAAATTGTGTAACGCAAATCAGTTCTTAAAACAATTTTCTTATGCTAGAATCTTCCCGAATGTAGGAAGTCTTGACGTAACTTTAGGACTCAGTTTCAAAAATACGATGTTCTTATCCTTTTGCGTTATTTTGGTATGCCAGTTGATCTTTTGCGGTTTATTCATAAGTAGGTGATTTTGTGCTTCAAAGAGGGAATTACATCATTTCTTTAAGCATCTGACCTTTGACAAATATATGGTAAAAAAACACATCCAACTTTATCCATTTTCGTCATTCTCACTTCTTATATTTTCTCTTGTTTATTTAATTTCCTCATTCTATTCAATCATTTCGTGTTTCGATACAAATAAAAATACAAATTTTTCGTAAACAAGCGTCAAATTTGATTTATTTTTTATCCTTTTCACATTTTATATAGCTGTTTGTTTATTATGATTCATGATTTTATTCAGTTATTTCGTGTTTTGTTGACGTTCCCTACCTGCATACCTTTTGTTTATTTTTTTCTCGTAAAAAAAGAGAGAAAGAAAGTTAAAAAAACAAGATGGAAGATGGACAGAGAGGGGGGGGGGTAGGAGGGAAGAAGGGAGACGAGGAAAGAGAGAGAGAGAGTGGAAGAGCGAGGAGAGGGAGGAGGTGAGAGAGGTGAGAGAGAGGAAGAAAGGAAGAGAGATAGGATAGAAGGGAGGAGGAAGATGGAGAGAGAGAGAGAGAGAAGGTAGGGGAATTGAAGATTTTTTTTTCAAGGATTTCCCCTAGGTTGACACTGGAACGGGTTCAGTGTGTGCTACCCGTAAGTGGGCTTGGATTGTACTCAGTGGTGGATGGTCTAACGTATATGGTGAGATAAAATAAAATAAACAGATACAGAAATCGTCACTGTAATAGGAGCATGACTATTGGGAGTGTATTTAGCTTGTGCTACCCTCAAGTGGGGGTTGGGAGACAAGAAGAAAAGAGAGAAGGAGAAAGGAAGCGAGGGAGAAAAGGAGGAAGGAAAAGTGAGAGAGGGAGAGGACAGGAGAATGGGGGGAGGAGGAAGGAGGGAGAGAAGAGTGGGGAGGGAGGAAAGGAGAGGAGAGAGAGAGAGGAGAGGAAGATGGAGAGAGAGTAGGGAGAGGAAAGAGTGATTTTCTTTTTTCCAAGTTTCCCCATGTTGACACTGGAGACAGGTTCAGCAGTGTGCTACCCGTAAGTGGGGGTTGGATTGCACTCGCGGGGTGGAGGGTCCAACATATGAAAAATCAAAGATAACGCTTTAATACAGAAATCGTCACTATACGCACGTGCCAGCTGACTATAAGTAGTAGTATATTATCTATATTGTCAAATGGATCTATCGGTTGTTATCTTCTAATAGTAGTTTGACAAATGTGTGTAGGTCTGCAATTTTGGAGGAAAGGTAATAGTTATCAGGCCGTGAGATGTCCCAGCAGGGCTGGCAGGAGAGGAGATGGTGAAGAAATGGTTCTGAGGTGATATCGTTACACCGAGAAGGAGTGCATTCTCGTTCGACCCGTTCCAGCTATCACCCAGGAGAGAAGAGGGAAAGAGGTGGGGGGAGGAAGGAAGGAAGGAGAAAGCGGGAGAAGGAGAGGAGAGAGCGAGGGGAGACGGCGATATGTTTCATATCTTTATCTATGTATGTATTCATCCACCAGTCTATCTGTCTGTCTATATGTCTACATGTGTATCTATATATGAACAAATCGTCGTCTCTCTCTCTCTCTCTCTCTCTCTCTCTCTCTCTCTCTCTCTCTCTCTCTCTCTCTCTCTCTCTCTCTCTCTCTCTCTCTCTCTCTCTCTTTTCCCTTCTCGCACTTATTTGTTTAGAAAGTAAACAAACACATCTCATTTTTCATCATACTCACCTTTTCTATACCCGTTTGTTTATTCTCTTTCCTTATTCTTTTCCATTTAATCGTGTTACGGTAACGCCCCCCTTTCATACGACAGGCGTTTCTGTCTCGTAAAAATAGGTGGGAGAGGGAGCAGAGAAGGGGAGGAGGGAAGTAGGTAGGAAGAAGAAGAGGATGAGAGAAGGAAGAGGAGAGAGAGGAAGAGAAGGGGGAAAAAAGAGAGGTGGGTGGTATGGGATGGAGGGACCGAGAGAGAGGGAGATGCAGCGAGAGAGGAGAGGGAGGAGAGAGAGAGGTGGGGGGGGAGTGGATGAGAAGAGAGAGAGAGAGATGGATGGATGGAGGAAGGGTTAATGGTATTATGATTTTAGGTCTATAGTATAGACGAGGCTGAACATTCACTTATTATGTTTGAAGTATAGATTCTATCATGAGTCTCTCTCTTTATCTATTTATCTATCCATCTATCTTTCTGTCTGTCTATATGTCTACGTGTATCTATATATACATATCGCCGTCTCCCTCTCGCTCTGTGTGTGTGTGTGTGTGTGTGTGCGTGTGTTTCCCTTCTCGCAATTGTTTGTGGAAGTGTTGCTTTAGTTTCCCATTTTTTGTATTATATTCTTATTTTTGCTTTTTTTTATGCTGTATCCTTAAATAAATTGTGTAAAGTAAATCAGATTTTAACACAATTTTCTTTATGCTAGAATCTTCACAATTGTAGGAAGTCTTAACGTAACTTTAGGATTGTCAGTTTAAAAAATACGATGTTATCTTCTTGCGTTATTTTGATATACCAGTTGATCTTTTGCGGTTTTATTCCTTAGTAGAAGATTAGTAGAGTGTATTCCACAATTACTTTAAACATATGACCGTTGACATCTAACTTAATCATTCTCACTTTTCTTTATTTCATTCAATTTTTTCGTGTTTCAGAAACGTTCCTCATTCGCCCCCCCCCCCTCCATTCTGACAGAAGTTTCTCATGAAAAAAGAAAGAAAACAAGGCGGAAGAAGGACAGAGATGATGAAGGAGGTGAGGAAGTGAGAGATTTTTTTTCCAATTTTCCCCAGGTTGACACTGGAAAGGGTTCAACGTGTGCTACCCGTAAGTGGGGTTGGATTGTACTTGTGGTGGAGGGTCTAACGTATGATGAATAAGATGAAATAATAGATAGAGAGATCGTCACAGTGGGAGGCATGACTATTAGGAGTATATTATCTGGGAGGTGAGTTGTCAAATAGATTGTGGTTGTTATTTTCTAAGAGTAGTTTGACAAATGATCGGGCAAGTGCGGTTGCATGTTGTAGGTCTGCAGTTTGAGGAAGGCAATAGTTCTCAGGCCGTGAGTTTTGCAGGGCTGGGCAGGGAAGGAGATGGTGAAGAAGTGGGTCTGAGGTGATTTCGTTACCGTAGATGCACTTTTTTTTTTTTTTTTTTTTGCTATCTCCATATTCAGCTGTCTCCCACAAATAGAGAGAGGGAATGGGAGGGAGGGAGGGGGATACATGTTTATCGTTATCTCATTCTCTTTCCCTTCTCACAATTGAGTTTCTTAACAACAAATTAACATAGTTTATATTTCTTTATATATATATTAGTTTATATTTCTTATTGTTGTAATGTTATAGATAATCGGCAAAGGCGAGGTTGAACATCCTATCATTCATTGTTTATTTTATGTAGATCCTATCATGATTTTTTCTCTGCCTATATAATATGAACATATCGTTCTCTCTCTCTCTATCTCTCCTCGCATTTGTTTGTTTAAATTTTACTTGGTTTGCTTACTCGTTTCATTTGTTTACCATACGTAGTTTCTTAACGTTTTTTTGTATTTGTTTTTGTTTCCTTTTATGTTGCTGTTTTTCTTCTTTTTTAGATACGAATATATTAAAGAACATTAACCTCATTTTATTCTTTCTGATTTTCATGCATTCATTTATTTATTGTATTTCATTATACTACTCATTATATTTCAGTATAGAAGAGGGAAGATAGAGGGAGGAGGCAAGAACGAAAGCAAGGAAGAGACAGAGGAGGGAGGGAGAGTGAGGAGAGGAAGAGAGAGAGCAGGGGTGGGAGAAAGGGAGAGAGAGAGAGGGAGGGAGGGAGAGGTTGAGAGGGAAGAAGGAAGAGTAGAAAGAAAGAGAGGGAGGAAGGAAAAAAGAAGGAGGGAGGGAGGGAGAGATGGGGTGGGAGAAAGGGAGAGGAAAGGGGAAGGGAGGGAGAGGTTGAGAAGGAAAGAAGGGAAGAGTGAGAAGAAAAAGAGAGGGAGGAAAGAAAGAGAGAGGGAGGGAGGGGGAGAGATTGGGAGGAGGAAGAACGAAGATTAAGAAGGAAGAGAGAAAGAGAGAGAGAGGGTGGGAGGAAGGAGAGAGAGGTTGAGGGGAGACCAAGATATATAGATAAAGAGAGGGAGGGAGGGATAGGGAGAGGAATGAAGAGAGAGAGAGGAACAACCACACGCACACGCAAACACACACACAGCTGTGGTGAATGAATATAAGTTATGATTATAGGTCTACAGTCGGGAAGGAGGGAAGAAAGGAGACGAGGAAAAGAGAGAGGGGGCAGGGGAAGACAGGGAGGGAGGGAGGGAGGGAGGGAGAGATAGGTTAGGAAGTGAGAGATTTTTTTCCAAGTTTCGGCAGGTTGACGCATGAACGGGTTCAGCGTGTGCTACCCGTAAGTGGGATTGGATTGTACTCGCGGTGGAGGGTTTAGTTTAAGAATAATGCAAGAAAATATTAAATACTGAAATCGTCACTGTGGGCAGCATTACTGTTAGGAGTATATTATCTGGGAGGTGGGTTGTCAAATAGATCTTGGTTGTTATCAAGTGTAGTTTGGCAAATGATTGGGCAAGTGCGGTTGCATGTTGTAGGTCTGCAATGTGAGGAAGGTAATAGTTATCAGGCCGTGAGTTTTGCAGGGCTGGGCAGGGAAGGAGATGGCGAAGAAGTGGGTCTGAGGTGATTTCGTTACCGTATGTGCATTATTTTTCAGTTATCTCGATGCACAGCTATCTCCCTCTTTTTCTGGTTGTTTTTCTCTTCTTTTCTTTTAGATACGAGTACATCGTTAAACAACAATAACTTTATTTTATTAATTCCGACTTCCATGTATTCCCTTATTATACTACTCAATCTTTTTCGTATTTCGGTAACGTTCCTCCCTTCTCAGATAGACGTTTCCTTCTATAAAATAATAATGACAATAATAATGATGATAATAGTAATAAAATAAAATAGAAGAGCGAAAGAAAGGGGGCAGGAGGCAAAAAGGAAAACAAGGAAGAGATAGAGTAGGGAGGGAGAGAGAGGTAGAGAAGGTAGAGAAAAGGGGAGAGGGAGAGGAAGAGAGAGAGAGGGAGGGAGGGGGATACTTGTGCATCTATATACGATCTCTCTCTCTCTCTCTCTCTCTCTCTCTCTCTCTCTCTCTCTCTCTCTCTCTCTCTCTCTCTCTCTCTCTCTCTCTCTCTCTCTCTCTCTCCTCGCATTTGTTTGTTTATATTTTGCTTGGGTTTCTTACTCGTTGTTTTATTTGTTTATCATTCGCAGTTCCGTAACTTTTTCACTTTCTCGGTTTTTATTTATCCTATTTCTAGCCGTTTCCTCTTCTTCTTCTTTTTTTTTAGATACAATTACATAGTTAAACAATATTAACTTTGCTTTATTATTTCTCATTTACCATGTTCTTTCTAGTAAATAATAAAATAAAAAGTAGAAGAGGGAAAGAGAAAGGGAAGGAGGGAAGGAAGGAGGCAGGAAGAGGGAGGGAAGAAGGGAGACGAGGATGAGAGAGAAGGAGGGAGAGGGAGAGGAATAGAGAGAGACGGAGGGAAAGGGAGGGAGGCAGGAAGGGAAGGAGAGAGGTGAGGAAGAGAGAGCGAGGGAGGCAGGAGGAAGAGAGAGAGAGAGGGAAGGAGGGATGAAGAAAGATGAGGAAGAGAGAGTGAGGGAAGCAGGAGGAGGGGGATGAAGAGAGAGAGACAAAGGGAGGGAGAAAGAGAGAGAGGGAGGCAGGGAGGGAAGTAGAGGGAGAGGAAGAGACAGAGGGTCGGAGGAAGAGAAGGAAGAAGGGAGATGAGGAAGAAAGAAAGAGGGAAGAAGAGGGATGGTGAAGAAGTGGTTCTGAGGTGATTTCGTTACCGAAGGTGCATTCTCTTTCGACCCGTTCAGCTATCACCAAGGAGAGAGAGGGAGAGGTGGGGGGGGGGGAAGGGAAGGAAGGAGAGAAAGCGGGAGAATGAGAGGGAGAGAGAGAAAGAGACAGCGATATGTTCATATCTTATTCTATCTATGTATTCATCCATAAATCTATCTGTCTGTCTATATGTCTACATGTGTATCTATATATGAACAAATCGTCGTCTCTCTCTCTAGAATCTTCACTATTGTAGGAAGTCTTAACGTAACTTTAGGACTGTCACTTTAAAAAAAATACAATGTTCTTATCCTCTTGCGTTATTTTGATACACCAGTTGATCTAATTGCGGTTTATTCCTAAGTAGATGATTTTGTGTTTCAAAAAGTGTATTTCATAATTTCTTTAAACATATGACCGTTGACAAATATATGGTAAAAAGCATATCTAACGTTATCCATTTTAATCATTCTCACTTGTTATATTTTCATTTGTTTATTCAATTTCTTTATGTTTTTCAATTATTTCGTGTTTCGGTAACGTTCCCCATCCGTCCCCCCCCCCTCCCCTTCTACGACAGGCGTTTTACTCGTAAAAAAGAGAAGGCGAAAGAGGGACAGAGAAGGGGGAGAAAGGAAGAAGGGTAATGAAGGAGTGAGAGGTAGGGAGGCAGGGAGGGAGAAAGGAGAGAGAGGTTGAGGGGAGACCAAGATAGAGAGAGGGAGGGAGGGATAGGGAGAGGAATGAAAAGAGAGAGGGTGGTAGGTGAGAAGCGATGTAGGGAGAGGGAGAGAAAGAAAAAGTGAGTGAGAGGATGATATAATAGTTTAAATGCTATTCATCTATCTATTTGTCTGTCTTTATGTCTACATTATCTATTTACGGACATATGGCCGTTTCGCGCGCTCTCTCTTTCTCTCTCTGTCTCTCTCTCTCTCTCTCTCTCTCTCTCTCTCTCTCTCTCTCTCTCTCTCTCTCTCTTTCTCTCTCTGTCCCTTCTCATATTTGTTTATTTAGATTTTGCTTGAGTTTCTTGCTCATTGTTTTATTTGTTTATTTTCCCATTTCTTTACTTTCGTCATTCAGATTTTTCTTTGAAATTTTTATCTCTAGCTTTTTAGGTACAAATATATCGTAAACAAACACATCGAATGTTATCCATTATTTTATTGTCCTCGTTTTTATATACCCCCTTGTTTATCCTATTTCATTATTTTATTAAGTTATTTCGTGTTTCGGAAACGTTCCACAACCGACCTCCCCCCCCCCCCATTCTGTGACAGAAGTTTCTCGTGAAAAAAGAAAGAAAGAAGACCGGAAGAAGGAAAGAGAGGGGGAAGGAGAGAAGAAGGAAGAGGAAACGAGGGAGAGAGAAGGGGGGGGGAGAGGGAGGGGGGAGTGATAGGGTGAGGAAATGAGAGATTTTTTTTCAAGTTTCCCTAGGTTGACAATGGAACGGGTATAGCGTGTGCTACCCTTAAATGCAGTTGGATTGCACTCGTGGTGGAAGGTCTAACCTATGATTAATTAAAGAAAATATTAAATACAGAAATCGTCACTGTGGGAGGCATGTCTATTAGAGGTGTATTATCTGACAGATGGGTTGTCAATTAGATCTTCACTGTTATCTTCTAATAGTAATTTGACAAATGATCGGGCAAGTGCGGTTGCATGTTGTAGGTCTGCAATTTGAGGAAGGAAATAGTTCTCAGGCCGTGAGTTTTGCAGGGCTGGGCAGGGAAGGAGATGGTGAAGAAGTGGGTCTGAGGTGATTTCGTTACCGAAGGTGCATTCTCTTTCAGTTATCTCCATGTTCAACTATTTTCCACAAGGAGAGAGAGGGAAAGGGGGGGGGGGATACATGTGTATCTATAGGCGAACATATCGCTCTCTCTCTCTCTCTCTCTCTCTCTCTCTCTCTCTCTCTCTCTCTCTCTCTCTCTCTCTCTCTCTCTCTCTCTCTCTCTCTCTCTCTCTCTACTCACTCTCTCTCTCTCTCTCTCTCTCTCTCTCTCTCTCTCTCTCTCTCTCTCTCTCTCTCTCTCTGTCTGTCTGTTTGTCTCTATCCATTCTCACACTTGTTTGTTTATATTTTGCTGGAGTGTCTTAACAACTAATTGATATAATTTATATAATTTTTATGCCTATAGGTCGGAAGAGACGAGGTTCAACATCCTATCATTCATTATGTTTTTTTTTTTTTTATGTATAGATTCTGTTTATCTATCTATACATTTCTCTCTGTGGATATACATATCCATCTTTATATGAATATATCACCGTCTCTTTCTCTCTCTCTCTCTCTCTCTCCTCGCATTTGTTTGTTTAAATCTTCTTTTGGAAATATTAAATACAGAAATCGTCACTGTGGGAGGCATGTCTATTAGAGGTGTATTATCTGACAGATGGGTTGTCAATTAGATCTTCACTGTTATCTTCTAATAGTAATTTGACAAATGATCGGGCAAGTGCGGTTGCATGTTGTAGGTCTGCAATTTGAGGAAGGAAATAGTTCTCAGGCCGTGAGTTTTGCAGGGCTGGGCAGGGAAGGAGATGGTGAAGAAGTGGGTCTGAGGTGATTTCGTTACCGAAGGTGCATTCTCTTTCAGTTATCTCCATGTTCAACTATTTTCCACAAGGAGAGAGAGGGAAAGGGGGGGGGATACCTGTGTATCTATAGGCGAACATATCGCTCTCTCTCACTCTCTCTCTCTCTCTCTCTCTCTCTCTCTCTCTCTCTCTCTCTCTCTCTCTCTCTCTCTCTCTCTCTCTCTCTCTCTCTCTCTCTCTCTGTCTGTCTGTCTGTCTGTCTGTTTGTCTCTTTCCATTCTCACACTTCTTTGTTTATATTTTGCTGGAGTGTCTTAACAACTAATTGATATAATTTATATAATTTTTATGCCTATAGGTCGGAAGAGACGAGGTTCAACATCCTATCATTCATTGTTTTTTTTTTTTTTCATGTATAGATTCTGTTTATCTATCTATACATTTCTCTCTGTGGATATACATATCCATCTTTATATGAATATATCACCGTCTCTTTCTCTCTCTCTCTCTCTCTCTCCTCGCATTTGTTTGTTTAAATCTTCTTTTGGTTTATTACTCGTTAATTTATTTGTTTATCATTCGCAGTTTCGTAACGTTTTTTTCTTCAACTTTTTCTTTTAAATTCCTCTCTGTTTCTATCTTGTTTCTAGTTTTTTTAGGTACGAATATGTCGTTAAACAACTTTAACCTTATTTTATTAATTCTGACTTCCATGTATTCCTTTATCTATTGAATTTCATTATGATACTCATTTATTTCCGCAACCTATAAATTCTTAGACAGACCTCTTCTTAGACAGACATTTCCTTCTATAAAAAAGGAATAAGATAGAAGAGGGAAAGAGAGGGAAGAGGAGGCAAGAAGGAAAACAAGGAAGAGAGAGAGGAGGGAGGGTGAGAGAGAAGAAGGGAAATGAGGAAGAGAGAGGAGAAGGGAGAGGAAAAGGAAAGAGACAAAGACAGAGATAGGGTGGGATGAAGGGAGAGGGAGAAGTAAAGAGAAGAAGGAAGAAGAGGAAGGGAAACCGGAGGAGGGAGAGGAAAAGAAAAAAAGGGGGGCAGGGAGAGAGGGAAGGAGAGAGAGAGAGAGAAGGGGGGGGGGAGGGAGCCGAGGAAAAGCGAGAGAGTGAGGGAGAGGAAAAGAGAGAGAGAGAGAGGGAGGGAGGAAGAGACAACGCAAGAGAGAGAGGGGGGAGGGGAGGTATAGAGAAGAGAGATGAATTTCGAGAGAGAGAGAGAGAGGGAGGGAGAGGAAGAGAGAGAGAAAGGGAGGAAGGGAGGGGAGAGAAAGGTAGTTGAGGAAGAAAGAGATAGGGAGAAGGGAGAGGAAGAGAGAGAGAGAGAGAGAATGAGTGGAAGAGATAATTTTTAAAAACGCATAGTATATAAACCCACCTAAACCTCACTTACATAGACATCGTCCGGGTGGAGGAACGGTTAACGGTGCGGCTGGGGATTCCCCGAGGCCCGCGTTCGAGACCGTTCCATGCCAAGTGTGGAGTCACACGTAGGCCTCCCTTTTAAATTCGTTAAGTATATTAAGTATATAAAGTTAGTTTATTAACAATAACAGGTGAATTTATATAACAGTTATCATGTCTACAGTCGGCATAAATGAGACTGAGTATTTTATCATTCTTTATGTTCTACATGTAAACCCTATTATGATTCTCTCTTTATCTATTTATCTATCCATCTATCTGTCTGTCTATATGTCTACATGTGTATCTATATATGAAAACATCGTCTCTCTATATATATCTATCTATCTGTCATTCTCTCTCTTTTCCTTCTCACACTTATTTGTTTAGGATTTTGCTCGAGTTTCTTGCTCTTTCATTCGGATTTTCCTTTAAAATTTCTCTGTCTCTATCTTTCTTTGTTTTTCTTCCTTAATTACTCACAAATGTAACGTAATTTTTAATCATTCTCACTTTTTGTATACTCGTTTGTTTATTCTATTTCCTTATTCTTTTCCATTTTTCTGTGTTTCGGTAACGCCCCCCCCCCCCCACCCCCCCCCCTTCCTGCAATAAACGTTTCTTTCTCGTAAAAAGAGAAGGTGGAAGAGGGACCAAGAAGGGAGAGGAGGGAAATAGGAAGAAATAGAGAGAGGGGGAGGGAGGGAGGGAGAGGAAGAGAAAGAGAGAGAGAGAGGGAGGGAGGGAGGGAGAAAGAGAGAGGGGGGAGTAAGGGAGCGAGGGACTGAGAGAGAGGGAGGTGATGCGAGAGAGGAGACAGAGGAGAGAAAGAGAGAGGGAGAGGAGAGGAAGAGAGAGAGAGAGAGAGGAAGGAATGGTTAACGGTATTATGATTATAGGTCTATAGTATAGGTTGAACATTCTATCATTCATTATGTTTTATGTGAAGAATCTGTCGTGACTTTCTTTATCTATTTATCTATCCATCTTTCTGTCTGCTTATATGTCTACGTGTATCTATATATACATATCGCCATCTCTCTCTCTCTCTCTCTCTCTCTCTCTCTCTCTCTCTCTCTCTCTCTCTCTCTCTCTCTCTCTCTCTCTCTCTCTCTCTCCGTTTTCCCTTCTCGCAATTATTTGTGGTGTTGCTCGAGTTTTCCCATTTTTGTAGTTTCTTATTCTAGCAATTTCTCTTTATTTGTGGCTGTATCCCTAAAGAAATTGTGTAATTGTAAACTCAGTTTTCTTTATGCTAGAATCTTCACTATTGTAGGAAGTCTTAACGTAACTTTAGGACTGTCAGTTTAAAAAAATACAATGTTCTTATCCTCTTGCGTTATTTTGATACACCAGTTGATCTATTGCTGTTTATTCCTAAGTAGATGATTTTGTGTTTCAAAAAGTGTATTCCATAATTTCTTTAAACATATGACCGTTGACAAGTATATGGTAAAAAACATATCTAACGTTATCCATTTTAATCATTCTCACTTGTTGTATTTTCATTTGTTTATTCAATTTCTTTATTCTTTTCAATTATTTCGTGTTTCGGTAACGTTCCCCATCCGCCCCTCCCCCTCCCGTTCTACGACAGGCGTTTTACTCGTAAAAAAGAGAAGGCGGAAGAGGGACAGAGAAGGGGGAGAAAGGAAGAGGGGTAATAAAGAAGGAGTGAGAGGTAGGGAGGCAGGGAGGGAGAAAGGAGAGAGAGGTTGAGGGGAGACCAAGATAGAGAGAGGGAGGGAGGGATGGAGGGATAGGGAGAGGAATGAAGAGAGAGAGGGTGGTAGGTGAGAAGCGATGTAGGGAGAGGGAGAGAAAGAAAAAGTGAGTGAGAGGATGATATAATAGTTAAAATGCTATTCATCTATCTATTTGTCTGTCTTTATGTCTACATTATCTATTTACGGACATATGGCCGTCTCGCTCTCTCTCTCTCTCTCTCTCTCTCTCTCTCTCTCTCTCTCTCTCTCTCTCTCTCTCTCTCTCTCTCTCTCTCTCTCTCTCTCTCTGTCCCTTCTCATATTTGTTTATTTAAAGTTTCTTGTTCATTGTTTCATTTGTTTATTTTCCCATTTCTTTACTTTCGTCATTCAGATTTTTCTTTGAAATTTCTGTCTCTAGCTTTTTAGGTACAAATATATCGTAAACAAACACATCTAATGTTATCTATTATTTTATTGTCCTCGCTTTTTATATACCCCTTGTTTATCCTATTTCATTATTTTATTAAGTTATTTTGTGTTTCGGAAACGTTCCACAACCGACCTCCCCCCCCCCATTCTGTGACAGAAGTTTCTCGTGAAAAAAGAAAGAAAGAAGACCGGAAGAAGGAAAGAGAGGGGGAAGGAGAGAAGAAGGAAGACGAGGAAAAGAGGGAGAGAGAAGGGGGGGAGGGAGGGGGGAATGATAAGGTGAGGAAATGAGAGATTTTTTTCAAGTTTCACTAGGTTGACAATGGAATGGGTTTAACGTGAGCTACCTTTAAATGCAGTTGGATTGCACTCGTGGTGGAAGGTCTAACCTATGAATAATAAAAGAAATATTAAATAAAGAAATCGTCACTGTGGGAGGCATGTCTATTAGGGGTGTAGTATCTGAGAGGTGGGTTGTCAATTAGATCTTCACTGTTATCTTCTAATAGTAGTTTCACAAATGATTGGGCAAGTGCGGTTGCATGTTGTAGGTCTGCAATTTAAGGAAGGAAATAGTTCTCAGGCCGTGAGTTTTGCAGGGCTGGGCAGGGAAGGAGATGGTGAAGAAGTGGGTCTGAGGTGATTTCGTTGCCGTAGGTGCATTCTTTTTCAGTTATCTCTATGTTCAGCTATTTCCCACAAGGAGAGAGAGGGAAAGGGGGGGGATACATGTGTATCTATAGGCGAACATATCGCTCTCTCTCTCTCTCTCTATCTCTCTCTCTCTCTCTCTCTCTCTCTCTCTCTCTCTCTCTCTCTCTCTCTGTCTCTGTCTCTGTCTCTGTCTCTGTCTCTGTCTCTCTCTCTCTCTCTCTCTCTCTCTCTCTCTCTCTCTCTCTCTCTCTCTCTCTCTCTCTCTGTCTGTCTGTCTCTGTCTGTCTCTCTCTCTCTCTGTCTCTCTGTCTCTCTGTCTTTGTCTGTCTGTCTGTCTCTCTCTCTCTCTCTCTCTCTCTCTCTCTCTCTCTCTCTCTCTCTCTCTGTCTCTCTCTCTCTCTCTCTCTCTCTCTCTCTCTCTCTCTCTCTCTACGACAAAAAGGAAGAGGACAAGAGAATGGAAGGTTGAAAAACATACCGACTCATTGACAGTAAGACAGACAGATAGACGAAGGCAGACAGACAAAGAAACAGATATAGTAGCCAAAGACTAGACAGACAGACAGCGACATATTGAATAACTGACAGATAGAGACAGACAATCGGACATAGATACAGACAAACTGACTGACTATCATGATTCTCTCTTTATCTATTTATCTATCCATCTATCTGTCTGTTTATATGTCTACATGTGTATCTATGTATGAAAACACCGTCTCTGTCTCTATCTATCTATCTCTCACTCTCTCTCTCTCTCTTTCCCTTCCCACAATCATTTGTTGAGGATTTTGCTCGAGTTTCTTGCTCTTTCATTTTAATTTTTCTTTCAAATTCCTCTGTCTCTATCTTTCAAATATAACGTAAACAAACACATCTAATTCCATCCATTTTTCATCATTCTCACTTTTTGTATACTCGTTTGTTTATTCTGTTTCCTTATTCTTTTCAATTTTTCCATGTTACGGTAACGCCCCCCCCTCCCCTTTCTGCGACAGACGTTTCGTTCTCGTAAAAAGAGAAGGTGGAAGAGGGATCAAGAAAGGGGAGGAGGGAAGTAGGTAGAAAGAGAGAGAGGGAGGGAGGGAGAGGAAGAGAAGAGAAGAGAAGAGAGAGAGGGGGAGGGAGGGGAAAAGAGAGAGGGGGGAGTAAGGGAGGGTGGGACTGAGAGAGAGGGAGGTGATGCGAGAAAGGAGACAGAGGAGAGAGAGAGAGAAAGAAGGAGAGGAGAGGAAGAGAGAGAGAGAGAGGGAGGGAGGAATGATTAACGGTATTATGATTATAGGTCTATAGTGTAGACGAGGCTGAACATTCTATCATTCATTATGTTTTGTGTAGAATCTGTCGTGACTCTCTTTCTTTATCTATTTATCTATCCATCTTTCTGTCTGCCTATATGTCTACGTGTATTTATATATACATATCGCCGTCTCTCTCTCTCTGTTTTTACCTTCTCGCAATTATTTGTGGTGTTGCTTGAGTTTCCCATTTTTTGTATTATTCTTATTTTAGCAATTTCTCTTTATTTGTGGCTGTATCCCTAAAGAAATTGTGTAACGCAAATCAGTTCTTAACTCTTATTTTCTTATGCTAGAATCTTGACGATTGTAGGAAGTCTTAACGTAACTTTAGGAATGTCAGTTTAAAAAATACGATGTTCTTATCCTTTTGCGTTATTTTGATTTGGCAGTTGATCTTTTGCGGTTTTATTCCTTAGTAGAGGATTTTGTGTTTCAAAGAGTGTATTCCACAATTTCTTTTAACATATGACCGTTGAAAAATACATTGACAAATACAACTTTCAATACATCATTCTCACTTTTTATATTTATTTTGTTTATTCACACACACACACGCGCACACACACAGCTGTGGTGAATGAATATAAGTTATGATTATAGGTCTACAATCGGGAAGGAGGGAAGAAAAGAGGAGGAAAAGAGAGAGGGGGGAGGGGAAGAGAGGGAGGGAGGGAGGGAGGGAGAGATAGGTTAGGAAGTGTGAGATTTTTTTTCCAAGTTTCGGCAGGTTGACACTGGAACGGGTTCAGCGTGTGTTACCCGTAAGTGGGATTGGATTGTACTCGTGGTGGAGGGTTTAGCTTGAGAATAATACAAGAAAATATTATATACTGATATCGTCACTGTGGGCAGCATTACTGTTAGGAGTATATTATCTGGGAGGTGGGTTGTCAAATAGATCTTGGTTGTTATCTTCTAAGTGTAGTTTGACAAATGATTGAGCAAGTGCGATTGCATGTAGGTCTGCAATTTGAGGAAGGTTATAGTTCTCAGGCCGTGAGTTTTTCAGGGCTGGGTAGGAAAGGAGATAGTGAAGAAGTGGGTCTGAGGTGATTTCGTTACCGTAGGTGCATTCTTTTTCAGTTATCTCGATGCACAGCTATCTCTCTCCTTTTCTGGTTGTTTTTCTCCTTTTTTTTTAGATACGAATACATCGTTAAACAACAATAACTTTATTTTATTAATTCCGACTTTCATGTATTCCTTAATTTGTTGTATTTTATTATACTACTCAATCTTTTTCGTATTTCGGTAACGTTCCCCCCTTCTCAGATGGACGTTTCCTTCTATAAAATAATAATAATAATAATAATAATAATAATAATAATAATAATGATAATAGTAATAAAATAAAATAGAAGAGCGAAAGAGAGGGGGGAGGAGGCAAAAAGGAAAACAAGGAAGAAATAGAGTAGGAAGGGAGAGAGAGGTAGAGAAGAATGGAGATGAGGAAGAGAGAGAAAAGGGGAGAGGGAGAGGAAGAGAGAGGGAGGGAGGGGGATACTTGTGTATCTATATACGAACATATCTCTCTCTCTTTCTCTCCCCCTCCCTCTCTCTCTCTCTCTCTCTCTCTCTCTCTCTCTCACTCTCTCTCTCTCTCTCTCTCTCTCTCTCTCTCTCTCTCTCTCTCTCTCTCTCTCTCTCTCTCTCTCTCTCTTCTCTCTCTCTCTCTCTCTCTCTCTCTCCTCGCATTTGTTTATTTACATTTTGCTTGGGTTTCTCACTCGTTGTTTCATTCGCTTTTCCGTAACTTTTTTCACTCAGATTTTTCTTTTAAATTTTCTCGGTTTTTATTTATCTTATTTCTAGTTGTTTTCTCTTCTTTTTTAGATACAATTACATAGTTAAAGAATATTAACTTTGCTTTATTATTTCTCATTTTCTATGTTCTTTCTAGTAAATAATAAGATAAAAAGTAGAAGAGGGAAAGAGAAAGGGAAGGAGGCAGGAAGAGGGAGGGAAGAAGGGAGACGAGGATGAGAGAGATGGAGGGAGAGGGAGAGGAATAGAGAGAGACGGAGGGAGAGGGAGGGAGGCAGGAAGGGAAGGAGAGAGGTGAGGAAGAGAGAGCGAGGGAGGCAGGAGGAAGAGGGAGAGAGAGGGAAGGAGGGATGAAGAAAGATGAGTAAGAGAGAGTGAGGGAGGCAGGAGGAGGGGGATGAAAGAGAGAGAGAAAGGGAGGGAGGAAGAGAGAGAGAGAGAAAGGGAGGGAGGAAGAGAGAGAGAGAAAGGGAGGGAGGAAGTGAGAGAGGGAGGCAGGGAGGGAAGTAGAGGGAGAGGAAGAGACAGAGGGTTGGAGGAAGAGACATAGGGTTGGAGGGAAGAGAAGGAAGAAGGGAGATGAGGAAGAAAGAGAGAGGGAAGGAGAGGGAGAGGAAGAGATAGGAAAGAAAAGAGGAGAAAGAAAGAGGGAAAGGAAAGGAAGAGAGAGGGTGGGGGAGGGAGGGAGAGGAAGAGGGAGACAGAAAGGTAGGGAAAGAAAGAGTGAGAGGAAGGGAAGGAAGGAGAGGAAGAGGAAGAGAGAGAGAGAGAGAACGAGAGAAAGAGAAAATGTTACAAATGCATAGTTTATAAGCCTACCTAAACCTCACTTAAATAGACATCGTCCGGGTGGAGGAACGGTTAACGGTGCGGCACCGGCTGGGGATTCCCCGAGGCCCGCGTTCGAGACCGTTCCATGCCAAGTGTGGAGTCACACGTAGGCCTCCCTTTTAGATTCGTTAAGTATATTAAGTATATTAAGTTAGGTTATTAACAATAACAGGTGAATTTATATAACAGTTATTATTATAGGTATTTTATCAGTCCTTATGTTCTACATGTAAACCCTATCATGATTCTCTCTTTATCTATTTATCTAAACATCTATCTGTCTGTCTATATGTCTACATGTGTATCTATATATGAAAACATCGTCTCTCTATATATATCTATCTATCTGTCATTCTCTCTCTTTCCCTTCTCACACTTATTTGTTTAGGATTTTGCTCGAGTTTCTTGCTCTTTCATTCGGATTTTTCTTTCAAATTTCTCTGTCTCTATCTTTCTTTGTTTTTCTTCCTTAATTACTCACAAATGTAACGTAATTTTTAATCATTCTCACTTTTTGTATACTCGTTTGTTTATTCTATTTCCTTATTCTTTTCCATTTGTCCGTGTTTCGGTAACGCCCCCCCCCTCCCCCTTTCTGCGACAGACGTTTCTTTCTCGTAAAAAGAGAAGGTGGAAGAGGGACCGAGAAGGGAGAGGAGGGAAATAGGAAGAAATAGAGAGAGGGGGAGGGAGGGAGGGAGAGGAAGAGAAAGAGAGAGAGAGAGAGGGAGGGAGGGGGAAAGAGAGAGCGGGGGAGTAAGGGAGGGAGGGACTGAGAGAGACGGAGGTGAGGCGAGAGAGGAGACAGAGGAGAGAAAGAGAGAGGGAGAGGGAGAGGAGAGGAAGAGAGAGAGAGAGAGAGAGGGAGGAATGGTTAACGGTATTATGATCATAGGTCTATAGTATAGACAAGATTGAACATTCTATCCTTCATTATGTTTTGTGTAGAATCTGTTGTGACTCTCTTTCTTTATCTATATCTCTATCCATCTTTCTGTCTGCCTATATGTCTACGTGTATCTATATATACATATCGCCGTCTCTCTCTCTCTCTCTCTCTCTCTCTCTCTCTCTCTCTCTCTCTCTCTCTCTCTCTCTCTCTCTCTCTCTCTCTCTCTCTCTCTCTGTTTTTCCCTTCTCGCAATTATTTGTGGTGTTGCTTGAGTTTCCCAATTTCCAAAAGAGAAGGTGGAAGAGGGACCGAGAAAGGGGAGGAGGGAAGTAGGTGTCTATATGTCTACGTGTATCTATAAATACATATCGAAGTCTCTCTCTCTCTCTCTCTCTCTCTTGTTTTTCCCTTCCCGCAATTGTTTTGCTGGAGTCTCCTTTATTTTGTTTTATATTCTTATTTAAGCAATTTCTCTTTATTTATGTTTGTATCCTTGAAGAAATTATGTAACGCAAATCAGTTCTTAACACAGTTTTCTTATGCTAGAATCTTCCTGAATGTAGGAAGTCTTAACGTAACTTTAGGAGTGTCAGTTTCAAAAATACGATGTTCTTATCCTTTTGCGTTATTTTGGTATGCCAGTTGATCTTTTGCGGTTTTATTGCTTAGTAGAGGATTTTGTGCTTCAAAGGGTGAATTACATAATTTCTTTAAACATATGACCGTTGACAAATATATGGTAAAAAACACATCCAAGTTTGTCCATTTTCGTCATTCTCACTTCTTATATTTTCTTTTGTTTATTTTATTTCCTCATTCTATTCAATTATTTCGTGTTTCGGTACAAATAGAAATACAAATATTTCGTAAACAAACATCAAATTTGATTTATGCTTTTATCCTTTTCACATTTTATATAGCTGTTTGTTTATTATAATTCATGATTTTATTCAGTTATTTCGTGTTTCGGTGACGTTCCCAACCTATCCCTCCATTCTGTGACAAAAGTTACTTTCTCGTAAAAAAAGAAAGAGAGAGAGAGGAAGAGGAAGGGAAAGAGGAAAGAGGGGAGAGAAAGAGAGAGAGAGAGAGAGGAAGATGGAGAGAGAGAGACAGCGATTGGAAGAGGAAGTGGGAGAAAGATTTTTTTTATCATGCTGATACTGGAATGGATTTAGCGTGTGCTACCCTCAAGTGGGATTGGGAGACGAAGAAAAGAGAGAGAGGAAGAGCGAGGGAGAAAAGGAGGAAGGGTGAGAGAGGGAGAGGACAGGAGATAGGGGGCGGGAGGGAGGGAAGGAGGGGGGAGTGGGAGGGAGGAAAGGAGGGAGAGAGAGAGAGGGAGAGGAAGATGGAGAGAGGTAGGGAGGGGAAGAGAGGGAGAGGAAGAGTGATATTCTTTTCCAAGTTTCCCCATGTTGATACTGGAACGGGTTCAGCGTGTGCTACCCGTAAGTGGGGTTGGATTGCACTCGCGGTGGAGGGTCCAACATATGAAAAATCAAAGATAACCTTTAATACAGAAATCGTCACTATGCGCAGCATGACTATTAGTAGTATATCATCTGGGTGGTGGGTTGTCAAATAGATCTTGGTTGTTATTCCTTAATAGTAGTTTGACAAATGTTGTAGGTCTGCAATTTGAGGAAGGTAATAGTTATCAGGCCGTGAGTTTTGCAGGGCTGGGCAGGAAAGGAGATGGTGAAGAAGTGGTTCTGAGGTGATTTCGTTACCGAAGGTGCATTCTCTTTCGACCCGTTCAGCTATCACCCAGGAGAGAGAGGGAGAGGTGGGGGGGGGGGAGGAAGGGAAGGAAGGAGAGAAAGCGGGAGAAGGAGAGGGAGAGAGAGAGAGAGACGGCGATATGTTCATATCTTTATCTATCTATGTATTCATCCATCAATCTATCTGTCTGTCTATATGTCTACATGTGTATCTATATATTAACAAATCGTCGTCTCTCTCTCTCTCTTTCTTTCTCTTTCTCTTTCCCTTCTCGCACTTATTTGTTTAGATTTGGTCGAGTTTCTTGCTCTTTCATTCGGATTTTTCTTTCAAATTTTCTTTATCTCTATCTTTGTTTTTCTTCTTTAATTACTCACAGATAGAAAGTAAACAAACACATCTCATTTTTCATCATACTCACTTTTTCTATACCCGCTTGTTTATTCTCTTTCCTTATTCTCTTCCATTTAATCGTGTTACGGTAACGCCCCCCCCCCTTTCTGCGACAGGCGTTTCTTTCTCGTAAAAATAGGTGGGAGAGGGAGCGAGAAGGGGGAGGAGGAAAGTAGGTAGAAAGAGAGAGAGGGATGGAGAGGAAGAGGAGAGAGAGGAAGAGAAGGGGAAAAAGAGAGAGGGGGGTGGTATGGGATGGAGGGACCGAGAGAGAGGGAGATGCAGCGAGAGAGAGAGAGGTGTGTGTGTGTGTGGGGGGGGGGGGTAGTGGATGGATGGAGGAATGGTTAATGATATTATGATTATAGGTCTATAGTATAGACGAGGCTGAACATTCACTCATTATGTTTGAAGTGTAGATTCTATTAGTCTCTCTCTTTATCTATTTATCTATCTCTCCATCTATCTACCTTTCTGTTTGTCTATATGTCTACGTGTATCTATATATACATATCTCCGTCTCTCTCTGTTTTCCCTTCTCGCAATTGTTTATGAAGGTTTTGCTTGAGTTTCCCATTTTTTGTTTTAGATTCTTGTTTTAGCAATTTCTCTTTATTTATGACTGTATCCTTAAAGAACGTATATGACACAAATCAGTTTTTTAACACAATTTTCTTTATGCTAGAATCTCCATGACTGTAGGAAATCTTAACGTAACTTTAGGACTGTCAGTTTAAAAAGTACAATGTTCTTATCCACATGCGTTATTTTGGTATGTGAGTTGATCTTTTCCGGTTATATTCCTTAGTAGAGGATTTTGTGCTTCAAAGAGTGTATTACACATTTTTTTTTTAACATATGACGGTTGGCAAATATATGGTAATAAACACATATAACTTTACCCATTTTAATAATTCTCACTTTTTATATTCTCTTTTGTTTATTCAATTTCCTTATTCCATTAAATTATTTCGTGTTTCGGAAACGTTCCCCAACCGACCCCCCCCCCATTCTGTGACATAAGTTTCTTGAGAAAAGAGAAAGAAAGACAGAAAACAAGGAGGAATAAGGACAGAGAGGGGGGAGGAGAGAAGAAGGGAGACGAGGAAAAGAAAGAGGGAGAGAGATAGAGGTGGAGAAGAGGGAGAGAGGGAGGGAGAGGAAGAAAGAGAAAAATGTTTCAAGTTTCCCCATATTGTTACTGGAACTGGTTTAGCGTGTTCTGCCCGTAAGTGGGGTTGGATTGCACTCGTGGTGGAGGGTCTAATCTATGATAAATAAAATAAAATATTAGATACAGAAATCGTCACTGTGGGCAGCATGACTATTAGAGGTATATTATCCGTGAGGTGGGTCGTCAAATAGGTCTTGGTTATCTTTTAAGAGTAGTTTCACAAATGATTGGGTAAGTGCGGTTGCATGTTGTAGGTCTGCAATTTGAGGAAGGTAATAGTTGTCAGGCCGTGAGTTTTGCAGGGCTGGGCAGGAAAGGAGATGGTGAAGAAGTGGGTCTGAGGTGATTTCGTTACCGAAGGTGCATTCTCTTTCAGCTATCCTCATGTTCAGCTATATCCCACAAGGAGAGAGAGGGAGAGGGAGGGAGGGGGATACATGTATATCTATATGCGAACATATCGCTCTCTCTCTCTCTCTCCCTCTTTCCTTTCTCACAGTTGTTTGTTTGGATTTTGCTTGAGTTTCTTAACAACAAATTAATATAATTTATATTTTTTTATGGTTATAGGTCTATAGTCGGCAAAGACGAGGTTGAACATCCTATCATTCATTATGTTTATCTTATGTAGATCCTATCATGATTATCTCTCTTTATCTATCTATATATCTTTCTCTGTGGATATATATCTCTGTCGTTATATGAACATATCGCCCCCCCCCCTCTCTCTCTCTCTCTCTCTTTCTTCTCATATTTGTTTGTTTGAGTTTCTTAGCAAAAAATAAATATAATTTAGATATCTTTTATGGTTATAGGTTTACAATCGGCACAGACGAGGCTGAACATCCTATCATTCATTGTGTTCTATATGCAGAACCTAACATGACTCTCTCTTTATCTCTCTCTCTCCCTCTCCCTCTCCCTCTCCCTCTCCCTCTCCCTCTCCCTCTCCCCCTCCCTCTCTCTCCTCGCATTTGTTTGTTTACATTTTGCTTGGGTTTCTTACTCGTTGTTTTATTTATCATTCGCAATTCCGTAACTTTTTTCACTCAGATTTTTCTTTTAAATTTTCTGGGTTTTTATTTCTCTTATTTCTAGCCGTTTTCTCTTCTTTCTGTTTTTAGATACAATTACATAGTTAAACAATATTAACTAATTAAAGGAAAGGAGGGAGAGGGAGGCAGGAGGAAGAGGGAGAGAGAGGGAAGGAGGGATGAAGAAAGATGAGGAAGAGAGAGTGAGGGAGGCAGGAGGAGGGTGAGGAAGAGAGAGAGAGAAAGGGAGGGAGGAAGAGAGAGAGAGAAAGGGAAGCAGGAAGAGAGAGAGAGAAAGGGAAGCAGGAAGAGAGAGAGAGAAAGAGAAGCAGGAAGAGAGAGAGAGAAAGGGAAGCAGGAAGAGAGAGAAAGGGAAGCAGGAAGAGAGAGAAGGAGGCAGGGAAGGAAGTAGAGGGAGAGGAAGAGACAGAGGGTTGGATGAAGAGAAGGAAGAAGGGAGATGAGGAAGAAAGGGAGAGGGAAGGAGAAGGAGAGGGAGAGGAAGAGATAGGAAAATAAGTAAAAAGGAAAGGAAGAGAGAGAGGGAGGGAGGGAGAGGAAGAGGGAGAGAGAAGGTGAGGGAAAGAGAGAGTGAGAGGAAAGGAAGGAAGGAGAGAAAGCGAGAGAGGAAGAGAGAGAGAGAGAACGAGAGGAAGAGAAAATGTTACAAATGCATAGTTTATAAACCTGAATTTATGTAACAGTTATTATTATAGGTATTTTATCATTCCTTATGTTCTACATGTAAACCCTATCATGATTCTCTCTTTATCTATTTATCTATCCATCTATCTGTCTGTTTATATGTCTACATGTGTATCTATATATGAAAACATCGTCTCTGTCTCTATCTATCTATCTCTCACTCTCTCTCTCTCTTTCCCTTCCCACACTCATTTGTTTAGGATTTTGCTTGAGTTTCTTGCTCTTTCATTCGGATTTTTCTTTCAAATTTCTCTGTCTCTATCTTTCTTTGTTTTTCTTCCTTAATTACTCACAAATGTAACGTAATTTTTAATCATTCTCACTTTTTGTATACTCGTTTGTTTATTCTATTTCCTTATTCTTTTCCATTTTTCCGTGTTTCGGTAACGCCCCCCCCCTCCCCTTCCTGCAATAAACGTTTCTTTCTCGTAAAAAGAGAAGGTGGAAGAGGGACCGAGAAGGGAGAGGAGGGAAGTAGGAAGAAATAGAGAGAGGGGGAGGGAGGGAGGGAGAGGAAGAGAAAGAGAGAGAGAGAGAGAGGGAGGGAGGGGGAAAGAGAGAGGGGGGAGTAAGGGAGGGAGGGACTGAGAGAGAGGGAGGTGATGCGAGAGAGGAGACAGAGGAGAGAAAGAGAGAGGGAGAGGAGAGGAAGAGAGAGAGAGAGAGAGAGAGGAAGGAATGGTTTACGGTATTTTGATGATAGGTCTATAGTATAGGCTGAACATTCTATCATTCATTATGTTTTATGTGTAGAATTTGTCGTGACTTTCTTTATCTATTTATCTATCCATCTTTCTGTCTGCCTATATGTCTACGTGTATCTATATATACATATCGCCGTCTCTCTCTCTCTCTCTCTCTCTGTTTTTCCCTTCTCGCAATTATTTGTGGTGTTGCTCGAGTTTTCCCATTTTTGTAGTTTCTTATTCTAGCAATTTCTCTTTATTTGTGGCTGTATCCCTAAAGAAATTGTGTAATTGTAAACTCAATTTTCTTTATGCTAGAATCTTCACTATTGTAGGAAGTCTTAACGTAACTTTAGGACTGTCACTTTAAAAAAAATACAATGTTCTTATCCTCTTGCGTTATTTTGATACACCAGTTGATCTATTGCGGTTTATTCCTAAGTAGATGATTTTGTGTTTCAAAAAGTGTATTCCATAATTTCTTTAAACATATGACCGTTGACAAATATATGGTAAAAAACATATCTAACGTTATCCATTTTAATCATTCTCACTTGTTGTATTTTCATTTGTTTATTCAATTTCTTTATTCTTTTCAATTATTTCGTGTTTCGGTGACGTTCCCCATCCGTCCCCCCCCCCTCCCCTTCTACGACAGGAGAGAGAGGTTGAGGGGAGACCAAGATAGAGAAAGGGAGGGAGGGAGGGATAGGGAGAGGAATGAAAAGAGAGAGGGTGGTAGGTGAGGAGCGATGTAGGGAGAGGGAGAGAAAGAAAAAAGTGAGTGAGAGGATAATATAATAGTTTAAATGCTATTCATCTATCTATTTGTCTGTCTTTATGTCTACATTATCTATTTACGGACATATGGCCGTCTCGCTCTCTCTCTCTTTCTCTGTCCCTTCTCATATTTGTTTATTTAAAGTTCCTTGCTCATTGTTTCATTTGTTTATTTTCCCATTTCTTTACTTTCGTCATTCAGATTTTTCTTTGAAATTTCTGTCTCTAGCTTTTTAGGTACAAATATATCGTAAACAAACACATCTAATGTTATCCATTATTTTATTGTCCTCGCTTTTTATATACCCCCTTGTTTATCCTATTTCATTATTTTATTAAGTTATTTTGTGTTTCGGAAACGTTCCACAACCGACCTCCTCCCCCCCCCATTCTGTGACAGAAATTTCTCGTGAAAAAAGAAAGAAAGAAGACCGGAAGAAGGAAAGAGAGGGGGAAGGAGAGAAGGAAGACGAGGAAGAGGGAGAGAGAAGGGGGGGGGAGAGGGAGGGGGGGGGGAGTGATAGGGTGAGGAAATGAGAGATTTTTTTCAAGTTTCCCTAGGTTGACAATGGAACGGGTTTAGCGTGTGCTACCCTTAAATGCGGTTGGATTGTACTCGTGGTGGAAGGTCTAACCTGTGAATAATAAAAGAAATATTAAATACAGAAATCGTCACTGTGGGCTGCATGACTATTAGAGGTATATTATCTGAGAGGTGGGTTGTCAATTAGATCTTCACTGTTATCTTCTAATAGTAGTTTAACAAATGATCGGGCAAGTGCGGTTGCATGTTGTAGGTCTGCAATTTGAGGAAGGAAATAGTTCTCAGGCCGTGAGTTTTGCAGGGCTGGGCAGGGAAGGAGATGGTGAAGAAGTGGGTCTGAGGTGATTTCGTTACCGAAGGTGCATTATTTTTCAGTTATCTCGATGCACAGCTATCTCCCTCTTTTTTTTTTTTTTTTAGATACGAATACATCGTTAAACAACAATAACCTTAGTTTATCAATTCCGACTTTCGTGTTTTCCTTTATTTGTTGCATTTCAAATAACGTTCCCCCCTTCTCAGACAGACGTTTCCTTCTATAAAATGATAATAATAATAATAATAAAAAAAAAATAGAAGAGCGAAAGAGAGGGGGAGGAGGCAAAACAAGGAAGATATAGAGTAAGGAGGGAGAGAGAGGAGAGGAAGAGAGAGGTAGAGAAGAAGGGAGATGAGGAAGAGAAAAGTGGAGAGGGAGAGGGAGGAAGAGAAGAAGGAAGAGGAGGAAGAAAGAGAGGGAGGGAGGGAGAGGAAGATAGAGAGAGAGGGTGGAAGGAAGGGAAGGATGGAGGGTAGAAGGGAGACGAGGAAGAAAGGGAGGGAGAGGAAAAGAGAGAGGGAGAGGAAGAGAGAGAGAGAGGGTGGGAGGAAGGAGGGAGGGAGAGAGAGAGAGGTAAAAAGGGAGACGAGGAAGAAAGAGAGAGAGGAAGGGAGATAGGGAGAGTTGGAGGAAGAGAAGGAAGAAGGGAGATGAGGAAGAAAGAGAGAGGGAAGGAGAAGGAAAGGGAGAGGAAGAGATAGGAAAAGAAAGAAGAAAGGAAGAGAGAGAGGGAGGGAGGGAGAGGAAGAGGGAAAGAGAAGATGAGAGAGTGAGAGGAAAGGAAGGAAGGAGAGAAAGCGAGAGAGGAGGAGAGAGAGAGAGAGAACGAGAGGAAGAGAAAATGTTACAAATGCATAGTTTATAAACCTACCTAAATCTCACCTAAATAGACATCGTCCGGGTGGAGGAACGGTTAACGGTGCGGCTGGGGATTCCCCGAGGCCCGCGTTCGAGACCGTTCCATGCCAAGTGTGGAGTCACACGTAGGCCTCCCTTTTAATTTTTTTTAATCATTAAGTATATTAAGTTAGTTTATTAATAATAACAGCAGCTTTGGTGAATTTATATAACAGTTATTATTTTACGTCTACAGTCGGTATTTTATCATTCCTTATGTTCTACATGTAGACCCTATTATGATTCTCTCTTTATCTATTTATCTATCCATCTATCTGTCTGTCTATATGTCTACATGTGTATCTATATACGAAAACATCGTTTCTCTCTCTCTATCTATCTCCCACTCTCTCTCTTTCCCTTCTCACACTTATTTTTTAGGATTTTGCTCGAGTTTCTTGGTCTTTCATTCGAATTTTTCTTTCAAATTCCTCTGTCTCTATCTTTCAAATATAACGTAAACAAACACATCTAATTGTATCCATTTTTCATCATTCTCACTTTTTGTATACTCGTTTGTTTATTCTATTTCCTTATTCTTTTCAATTTTTCCATGTTACGGTAACGCCCCCCCCCCTCCCCTTTCTGCGACAGACGTTTCTTTCTCGTAAAAAGAGAAGGTGGAAGAGGGACCGAGAAAGGGGAGGAGGGAAGTAGGTAGAAAGAGAGAGAGGGAGGGAGGGAGAGGAAGAGAGAGAGAGAGAGAGAGAGAGAGAGAGAGAGAGAGAGAGAGAGAGAGAGAGAGAGGGAGAGAGAGAGAGAGAGAGAGGGGGGGGGGGAGGGAGGGGGAAAGAGAGAGGGGGGGGGTAAGGGAGGGAGGGACCGAGAGAGAGGGAGGTGATGCGAGACAGAGAAAGAGAGAGGGAGAGGAGAGGAAGAGAAAGAGAGAGAGGGAGGAATGGTTAACGGTATTATGATCATAGGTCTATAGTATAGACAAGGCTGAACATTCTATCATTCATTATGTTTTGTGTGTAGAATCAGTTGTGACTTTCTTTCTTGATCTATTTATCTATCCATCTTTCTGTCTTCCTATATGTCTACGTGTATCTATATATACATATCGCCGACACTTTCTCTCTCTCTCTCTCTCTCTCTATCATTCTATCATTCTTTATATATCATGTGTAGATTCTATCATGAGTCTCTATCTTTATCTATTTATCTATCTATCTATCTTTCTGTCTGTCTATATGTCTACGTGTATCTATAAATACATATCGAAGTCTCTCTCTCTCTCTCTTGTTTTTCCCTTCTCGCAATTGTTTTGCTGGAGTCTCCTTTATTTTGTTTTATATTCTTATTTAAGCAATTTCTCTTTATTTATGTTTGTATCCTTAAAGAAATTGTGTAACGCAAATCAGTTCTTAACACAATTTTCTTATGCTAGAATCTTCCCGATTGTAGGAAGTCTTAACGTAACTTTAGGACTGTCAGTTTCAAAAATACGATGTTCTTATCCTTTTGCGTTATTTTGGTATGCCAGTTGATCTTTTGCGGTTTATTCATAAGTAGGTGATTTTGTGCTTCAAAGAGTGAATTACATAATTTCTTTAAACATATGACCGTTGACAAATATATGGTAAAAAACACATCCAACTTTATCCATTTTCGTCATTCTCACTTCTTATATTTTCTTTTGTTTATTTAATTTCCTCATTCTATTCAATTATTTCGTGTTTCGGTACAAATAGAAATACAAATATTTCGTAAACAAACATCAAATTTGATTTATGCTTTTATCATTTTCACATTTTATATAGCTGTTTGTTTATTATAATTCATGATTTTATTCAGTTATTTCGTGTTTCGGTGACGTTCCCAACCTATCCCTCCATTCTGTGACAAAAGTTACTTTCTCGTAAAAAAAGAAAGAGAGAGAGAGGAAGAGGAAGGGAAAGAGGAAAGAGGGGAGAGAAATAGAGAGAGAGAGGGAGATGGAGAGAGGGAGACATAGATTGGAAGAGGAAGTGGGAGAAAGATTTTTTTATCATGCTGATACTGGAATGGATTTAGCGTGTGCTACCCTCAAGTGGGATTGGGAGACGAAGAAAGAGAGAGGGAGAAAAGGAGGGAGGGTTGAGAGAGAGGGAGAGGACAGGAGATAGGGGATGGGGGAGGGAGGGAAGGAGGAAGAGAGTGGGAGGGAGGAAAGGAGGGAGGGAGAGAGAGAGGGGGAGAGGAAGATGGAGAGAGGTAGGGAGGGGAAGAGAGGGAGAGGAAGAGTGATTTTCTTTTCCAAGTTTCCCCATGTTGACACTGGAACGGGTTCAGCGTGTGCTACCCGTAAGTGGGGTTGGATTGCACTCGCGGTGGAGGGTCCAACATATGAAAAATCAAAGATAACCTTTAATACAGAAATCGTCACTATGCGCAGCATGACTATTAGTAGTATATTATCTGGGTGGTGGGTTGTCAAATAGATCTTGGTTGTTATCTTCTAATAGTAGTTTGACAAATGTTGTAGGTCTGCAATTTGAGGAAGGTAATAGTTCTCAGGCCGTGAGTTTTGCAGGGCTGGGCAGGAAAGGAGATGGTGAAGAAGTGGTTCTGAGGTGATTTCGTTACCGAAGGTGCATTCTCTTTCAGTTATCTCCATGTTCAACTATTTTCCACAAGGAGAGAGAGGGAAAGAGGGGGGGGGAGGAAGGGAAGGAAGGAGAGAAAGCGGGAGAAGGAGAGGGAGAGAGAGAGAGAGACGGCGATATGTTCATATCTTTATCTATCTATGTATTCATCCATCAATCTATCTGTCTGTCTATATGTCTACATGTGTATCTATATATGAACAAATCGTCGTCGTCTCTCTCTCTCTCTCTCTCTCTCTCTCTCTCTCTCTCTCTCTCTCTCTCTCTCTCTCTCTCTCTCTCTCTCTCTCTCTCTCTCTCTCTCTCTCTCTCTCTCTTTCCCTTCTCGCACTTATTTGTTTAGATTTGGTCGAGTTTCTTGCTCTTTCATTCGGATTTTTCTTTCAAATTTCTCTTTGTCTCTATCTTTCTTTGTTTTTCTTCTTTAATTACTCACAGATAGAAAGTAAACAAACACATCTCATTTTTCATCATACTCACTTTTTCTATACCCGTTTGTTTATTCTCTTTCTTTATGCTTTTCCATTTAATCGTGTTACGGTAACGCCTCCCCCCCCCCCTTTCTGCGACTGGCGTTAATCGTCGTAAAAATACGGTGGACGAGGGACCGAGAGAGAGGGAAGTAGTAGCAGCGAGAGAGGGATGGAGAGGAAGAGAAGGGGAAAAAGAGAGAGGGGGTTGGTATGGGATGGAGGGACCGAGAGAGAAGGAGATGCAGCGAGAGGAGAGGGAGGAGAGGGAGAGGTGGGGGTGGATGGGAAGAGAGAGAGAGATGGATGGATGGAGGAATGGTTAATGATATTATGATTATAGGTCTATAGTATAGACGAGGCTGAACATTTACTCATTATATTTGAAGTGTAGATTCTATGAGTCTCTCTCTTTATCTATTTATCTATCTCTCCATCTATCTATCTTTCTGTCTGTCTATATGTCTACGTGTATCTATATATACATATCTCCGTCTCTCTCTGTTTTCCCTTCTCGTAATTGTTTATGAAGGTTTTGCTTGAGTTTCCCATTTTTTGTTTTAGATTCTTGTTTTAGCAATTTCTCTTTATTTATGGGTGTATCCTTAAAGAACGTATATGACACAAATCAGTTTTTAACACAATTTACTTTATGCTAGAATCTCCATGATTGTAGGAAGTCTTAACGTAACTTTAGGACTGTCAGTTTAAAAAGTACAATGTTCTTATCCTCTTGCGTTATTTTGGTATGTGAGTTGATCTTCTCCGGTTATATTCCATAGTAGAGGATTTTGTGCTTCAAAGAGTGTATTCCACAATTTTTTTAAACATATGACCGTTGGCAAATATATGGTAATAAACACATATAACTTTACCCATTTTAATAATTCTCACTTTTTATATTCTCTTTTGTTTATTGAATTTCCTTATTCCATTAAATTATTTTGTTTCGGAAACGTTCCCCAACCGACCCCCCCCATTCTGTGACATAAGTTTCTTGTGAAAAGAGAAAGAAAGAAAGACAGAAAACAAGGAGGAATAAGGACAGAGAGGGGGAAGGAGAGAAGAAGGGAGACGAGGAAAAGAAAGAGGGAGAGAGATATAGAGGGGGAGAAGAGGGAGAGAGGGAGGGAGAGGAAGAAAGAGAGAGATTTTTTTCAAGTTTCTCCATATTGTTACTGGAACTGGTTTAGCGTGTTCTGCCCGTAAGTGGGGTTGGATTGCACTCGTGGTGGAGGTTCTAATCTATGATAAATAAAATAAAATATTAGATACAGAAATCGTCACTGTGGGCAGCATGACTATTAGAGGTATATTATCCGTGAGGTGGGTCGTCAAATAGGTCTTGGTTATCTTTTAAGAGTAGTTTCACAAATGATTGGGTAAGTGCGGTTGCATGTTGTAGGTCTGCAATTTGAGGAAGGTAATAGTTATCAGGCCGTGAGTTTTGCAGGGCTGGGCAGGGAAGGAGATGGTGAAGAAGTGGGTCTGAGGTGATTTCGTTACCGAAGGTGCACTCTTTTTCAGCTATCTTCATGTTCAGCTATATCCCACAAGGAGAGAGAGGGAGAGGGAGGGAGGGGGATACATGTATATCTATATGCGAACATATCGCTCTCTCTCTCTCTCTCTCTCTCTCTCTCTCTCTCTCCCCCTCTTTCCTTTCTCACAGTTGTTTGTTTGGATTTTGCTTGAGTTTCTTAACAACAAATTAAAATGATTTATATTTTTTTATGGTTATAGGTCTATAGTCGGCAAAGACGAGGTTGAACATCCTATCATTCATTATGTTTATCTTATGTAGATCCTATAATGATTATCTCTCTTTATCTATCTGTATATCTTTCTCTGTAGATATACGAATACATCGTTATATGAAGAAGATTAACCTCCACGCATTTGTTTCAATTTTGCTGGGTTTTCTTACTCGTTTCATTTGTTTATGTTTCATTCAGATTTTTCTTTTATATTGCTGTTTTTTCTAGCTGTTTTCTCTTTTTTTTAGGATACGAATACATCGTTAAAAAGAAGATTAACCTTATGTTATTCTTTCTGACTTTCATGTGTTCCTTTATTTATTGTATTTCATTATACTACCCATTGTATTTCATTATAGAAGAGGGAAGATAGGGGGAGGAGGCAAGAAAGAAAACAAGGAAGAGACAGAGGAGGGAGGGAGAGAAAGGAGAGGAAGCGGGAGAAAAGGGGTGGGAGGAAGGGAGGGAGGGAGAGGTTGGGAGGGAAGAAGGAAGAGTAGAAAGAGAGAGGGAGGAAGGGAGAGGGAGAGGAAAAGAAAGAGGGGGGCAGGGAGAGGAGGGTGGGAGGAAGGGAGACGAGGAAGAAGGAGAGGGAGAAGACAATGAGGGAGAGGACAAACGATGTCGAGTGAAGTGCATTGAGATGGTTGGCAAAGTTCTGATTAATGGTTGTGTTCTCAAGGGATGGTGGCTTGTCTGTGAGAACAGAAGGCAAATTTGGATTGGCACCAAACATCAGTTGATATGAACTCCAACCATACACCATTGACAAACAATTCTTTGCGTTGACAGCCCATGCCAAGGCAACTTCCAGGTTCAAATTTGGTTGATCTTCAAGTATCTTCTCTACACAGTTGTCAACAACAGCATGGTTTCTTTCACATATTCCGTTCGTTCACATATTCTGTTCTCACACATATCACGAAAAATCTCATTGGCAAACTCACCACCATTGTCTGCTAGGAACGTTTTTTGGTGGTTCCATACCACTGCCTAACCATAAAGTCATGATCTTGTCTGTAATTACCTCTGGTGACTTCTCACCACAGCTGCAAGACTGAATCTTGTGGCTACATAAACTAGATGTAAAAAGTATACATTGGATTTCCATTCTTTCAGGTCAGTCGCTACAACTTCATTGAAATCTGTTGCCAGAGGAAGGGAGACAACTGGTCGTGCTGGAGTCTTCTTGTACTGTTTACACAACTCACAGTTCTCAGTCACTCTATCAACACACACCATATGTTCTTCTGAATAACCCCCTGCATCCTTTAAGAGGGATTTCAAACGCTTTGCTGCATGGTAAGCAAATTGTTTATGTACTTTCCGTATGATAGCAGTAGTTTCTGTTGGCTTTGAGGGTACTAATGCAGACTTTGTGTCTTCAACACTCACATTTATCTGATTAATTGGTACGCAATTGTGTCCAGATGATGTACTTTGGAGCTGAACTTCTTTTCCAAAAATGGATGCACAGTCATTCTCCAGATCAAGCTTCACTTTTGCTTTCTTCATTGAGTCTTTGCTGAGTAACAGAGTTATATCACTGGTCACAACATCTGACTGTATTTCACACTCTGTGCCAGCAATAACACAAGGGAACTTCACAATCCTCTTAGATTCGAGAACACTTCCACCACCAAACTTGAACTTGTGGTCTATTGCCAGTGAGCAATATAGCCTTTTCTACACTACTCTTGGACAAATTCTCTTATGATTCGGGTCCTTTGGATTCATGGGTTTTTTGGGGATTGTGGTGCCCTTCAATTTGTCTCCAGAGCTCTTTCTGTTCCATGAATCTCCTGATCTATAATTGCTATTCCTCCTGCCACTGAAATCGCCACGACCTCTGAAATTACCATGATTCCTGTCCTGTGTTCCTCCAAAAGGGATTCCTGGAATAATTCACATCTGTGGTGATGCATGCAGATTCAACGTTAATGCTTGAGGTGCTATCCATCTCATGACCTGAGGCAGCTTGTTGTCCGAAAAACATTTTAAGTGATGTAGACAATTATTGTACAACCTTCTTATAGTCTACACCAGTTAGCACAAGTTGTCTGTCTTTCATATCTAGCTCAGAACACTCTAGAGTTTGAATGCGAACACAGGCTGTGGCAGTTCCATGTGAAAATTTCTTAGCTTTATTGTACAACTTCTTAAACTCATCACATAGACCTCCATTCAAGAAACTTTACTGTGTCTGAAACGATCAAATTCTGTATATGCCTCATATGCCTCACTTAGCTCATCTTTTTTGAAGATTTTGGCCATAAAGCAAAATGAGTTTGTCCACGCCATCGTCTGCATTGAGAATATCAACTGTCAATTTAATGAAAAGTTTATCTCTGACAGAGTTCTGTCCATCTTCTGGTAAAGATAATGCTATTGCTATACCTCGCTTTTTTGCCTCTAAATTTGTTAACGCTTGCCATACCGAAGGTGCATTCTCTTTCGACCCGTTCAGCTATCACCCAGGGGAGAGAGGGAGAGGTGGGGGGGAGGGAGGAAGGGAAGGAAGGAGAGAAAGCGGGAGAAGGAGAGGGAGAGAGAGAGAGAGACGGCGATATGTTCATATCTTATTCTATCTATGTATTCATCCATCAATCTATCAGTCTGTCTATATGTCTACATGTGTATCTATATATGAATAAATCGTCCTCTTTCTCTCTCTATCTATCTTTCTCTCTCTCTCTTTCCCTTCTCGCACTTATTTGTTTAGATTTGGTCGAGTTTCTTGCTCTTTCATTTGGATTTTTCTTTCAAATTTCTCTTTGTCTCTATCTTTCTTTGTTTTTCTTCTTTAATTACTCACAGATAGAAAGTAAACAAACACATCTCATTTTTCATCATACTCACTTTTTCTATACCCGTTTGTTTATTCTCTTTCCTTATTCTTTTCCATTTAATCGTGTTACGGTAACGCCCCCCCCCCCTTTCTGCGACAGGCGTTTCTTTCTCGTAAAAATAGGTGGAAGAGGGAGCGAGAAGGGGGAGGAGGGAAGTAGGTAGAAAGAGAGAGAGGGATGGAGAGGAAGAGGAGAGAGAGGGAGGGAAGGGGAAAAAGAGAGAGGGGGTGGTATGGGATGGAGGGACCGAGAGAGAGGGAGATGCAGCGAGAGAGGAGAGGGAGGAGAGAGAGAGAGAGATGGATGGAGGAATGGTTAATGGTATTATGATTATAGGTCTATAGTATAGACGAGGCTGAACATTCACTTATTATGTTTGAAGTGTAGATTCTATCATGAGTCTCTCTCTTTATCTATTTATCTATCCATCTATCTATCTTTCTGTCTGTCTATATGTCTACGTGTATCTATATATACATATCGCCGTCTCCCTCTCGCTGTGTGTGTGTGTGTGTGTGTGTGTGTGTGTGTGTGTGTGTGTGTGTGTGTGTGTGTGTGTGTGTGTGTGTGTGTGTGTGTGTGTGTGTGTGTGTGTGTGTGTGTTTCCCTTCTCGCAATTGTTTGTGGAGGTGTTGCTTTAGTTTCCCATTTTTTGTATTATATTCTTATTTTTGCCATTTCTTTTTTTATGGCTGTATCCTTAAATAAATTGTGTAAAGTAAATCAGTTTTTAACACAATTTTCTTTATGCTAGAATCTTCACAATTGTAGGAAGTCTTAACGTAACTTTAGGATTGTCAGTTTAAAAAATACGATGTTCTTATCCTCTTGCGTTATTTTGATATACCAGTTGATCTTTTGCGGTTTTATTCCTTAGTAGAAGATTAGTAGAGTGTATTCCACAATTACTTTAAACATATGACCGTTGACATCTAACTTAATCATTCTCACTTTTCTTTATTCCATTCAATTTTTTCGTGTTTCGGAAACGTTCCCCATTCGCCCCCCCCCCCCTCCATTCTGACAGAAGTTTCTCATGAATAAAAGAAAGAAAACAAGGCGGAAGAAGGACAGAGATGATGAAGGAGGTGAGGAAGTGAGAGATTTTTTTCCAAGTTTCCCCAGGTTGACACTGGAAAGGGTTCAACGTGTGCTACCCGTAAGTGGGGTTGGATTGTACTTGTGGTGGAGGGTCTAACGTATGATAAATAAGATGAAATAATAGATAGAGAGATCGTCACAGTGGGAGGCATGACTATTAGGAGTATATTATCTGGGAGGTGAGTTGTCAAATAGATTTTGGTTGTTATCTTCTAAGAGTAGTTTGACAAATGATTTGGTAAGTGCGGTTGCATGTTGTAGGTCTACAGTTTGAGGAAGGAAATAGTTATCAGGCCGTGAGTTTTGCAGGGCTGGGCAGGGAAGGAGATGGTGAAGAAGTGGGTCTGAGGTGATTTCGTTACCGTAGATGCACTTTTTTTTGCTATCTCCATGTTCAGCTGTCTCCCACAAGGAGAGAGAGGGAGTGGGAGGGAGGGAGGGGGATACATGTTTATCGTTATCTCATTCTCTTTCCCTTCTCACACTTGTTTGTTTAGATTTTTCTTGAGTTTCTTAACAACAAATTAACATAGTTTATATTTCTTTATATATATTAGTTTATATTTCTTATTGTTATATTGTTATAGATAATCGGCAAAGACGAGGTTGAACATCCTATCATTCATTATGTTTATTTTATGTAGATCCTATCATGATTCTTTCTCTGCTTATATATCTCTGTCGTTATATGAACATATCGCTCTCTCTCTCTATCTATCTCTCCTCGCATTTGTTTGTTTAAATTTTACTTGGTTTGCTTATTCGTTGTTTCCTTTCTTTACTATTCGTAGTTTCTTAACGTTTTTTTGTTTTTGTTTTTCTTTTATATAGCTGTTTTTATAGCTTTTTTTCTTCTTTTTTAAATACGAATATATCATTAAAGAATATTAACCTCATTTTATTATTTCTAATTTTCATGCATTCATTTATTTATTGTATTTCATTATACTACTCATTATATTTCAGTATAGAAGAGGGAAGATAGAGGGAGGAGGCAAGAACGAAAACAAGGAAGAGACAGAGGAGGGAGGGAGAGAGAGGAGAGGAAGAGAGAGAAGGGGTGGGAGAAAGGGAGAGAGAGATGGAGGGAGGGAGAGGTTGAGAGGGAAGAAGGAAGAGTAGAAAGAAAGAGAGGGGGAGGAAGGAAGAGAGAGGGAGGGAGGGAGGGAGAGGTTGGGAGGGAAGAAGGAAGAGTAGAAAGAAAGAGAAAGGGAGAGGAAGAGAGAGAGTGGGTGGGAGGTGGAGGGTCCAACATATGAAAAATCAAAGATAACCTTTAATACAGAAATCGTCACTATGCGCAGCATGACTATTAGTAGTATATTATCTGGGTGGTGGGTTGTCAAATAGATCTTGGTTGTTATCTTCTAAGAGTACTTTGACAAATGATAGGGCAAGTGCGGTTGCATGTTGTAGGTCTGCAATTTGAGGAAGGTAATAGTTATCAGGCCGTGAGTTTTGCAGGGCTGGGCAGGAAAGGAGATGGTGAAGAAGTGGTTCTGAGGTGATTTCGTTACCGAAGGTGCATTCTCTTTCGACCCGTTCAGCTATCACCCAGGAGAGAGAGGGAGAGGGGGGGGAGGAAGGGAAGGAAGGAGAGAAAGCGGGAGAAGGAGAGGGAGAGAGAGAGAGAGAGACGGCGATATGTTCATATCTTAATCTATATATGTATTCATCCATCAATCTATCTGTCTGTCTATATGTCTACATGTGTATCTATATATGAACAAATCGTCGTCTCTCTCTCTCTCTCTCTCTCTCTCTCTTTCTCTTTCTCTTTCTCTTTCTCTTTCTCTCTCTCTCTCTCTCTCTCTCTCTCTCTCTCTCTCTCTCTCTCTCTCTCTCTCTCTCTCTCTCTCTCTCTTTCTCTTTCTTTCTCCCTTCTCGCACTTATTTGTTTAGATTTGGTCGAGTTTCTTGCTCTTGCTCATTCGGATTTTCTTTCAAATTTCTCTTTGTCTCTATCTTTCTTTGTTTTTCTTCTTTAATTACTCACAGATAGAAAGTAAACAAACACATCTCATTTTTCATCATACTCACTTTTTCTATACCCGTTTGTTTATTCTCTTTCCTTATTCTTTTCCATTTAATCGTGTTACGGTAACGCCCCCCCCCCCCTTTCTGCGACAGGCGTTTCTTTCTCGTAAAAATAGGTGGAAGAGGGAGCGAGAAGGGGAGGAGGGAAGTAGGTAGAAATAGAGAGAGGGGAGGGATGGAGAGGAAGAGGAGAGAGAGGGAGAGAAGGGGAAAAAGAGAGAGGGGGGTGGTATGGGATGGAGGGACCGAGAGAGAGGGAGAGAGGGAGAGGTGGGGGGGGGGGAATGGGAAGAGAGAGAGAGAGAGAGAGAGAGAGATGGATGGATGGAGGAATGTTTAATGGTATTATGATTATAGGTCTATAGTATAGACAAGGCTGAACATTCAGTCATTATGTTTGAAGGGTAGATTCTATCATGAGTCTCTCTCTTTATCTATTTATCTATCTCTGTCTGTCTATATGTGTACGTGTATCTATATATACATATCTCCGTCTCTCTCTGTTTTCCCTTCTCGCAATTGTTTATGAAGGTTTTGCTTGAGTTTCCCATTTTTTGTTTTAGATTCTTGTTTTAGCAATTTCTCTTTATTTATGGCTGTATCCTTAAAGAACGTATATGACACAAATCAGTTTTTAACACAATTTTCTTTATGCTAGAATCTCCATGATTGTAGGAAGTCTTAACGTAACTTTAGGACTGTCAGTTTAAAAAGTACAATGTTCTTATCCACAGGCGTTATTTTGGTATGCGAGTTGATCTTTTCCGGTTATATTCCTTAGTAGAGGATTTTGTGCTTCAAAGAGTGTATTCCACAATTTTTTTAAACATATGACCGTTGACAAATATATGGTAATAAAGACATAACTTTACCCATTTTAATAATTCTCACTTTTTATATTCTCTTTTGTTTATTCAATTTCCTTATTCCATTAAATTATTTCGTGTTTCGGAAACGTTCCCCAACCGACCCCCCCCCCCCATTCTGTGACATGTTTCTTGTGAAAAGAGAAAGAAAGACAGAAAACAAGGAGGAATAAGGACTGAGAGGGGGAAGGAGAGACGAAGGGAGACGAGGAAAAGAAAGAGGGGGAGAAGAGGGAGAGAGGGAGGGAGAGGAAGAAAGATTTTTTTTCAAGTTTCCCGGTCTTGTTACTGGAACTGGTTTAGCGTGTTCTGCCCGTAAGTGGGGTTGGATTGCACTCGTGGTGGAGGGTCTAATCTATGATAAATAAAATAAAATATTAGATACAGAAATCGTCACTGTGGGCTGCATGACTATTAGAGGTATATTATCTGAGAGGTGGGTTGTCAATTAGATCTTCACTGTTATCTTCTAATAGTAGTTTAACAAATGATCGGGCAAGTGCGGTTGCATGTTGTAGGTCTGCAATTTGAGGAAGGCAATAGTTCTCAGGCCGTGAGTTTTGCAGGGCTGGGCAGGGAAGGAGATGGTGAAGAAGTGGGTCTGAGGTGATTTCGTTACCGAAGGTGCATTCTCTTTCAGTTATCTCCATGTTCAACTATTTTCCACAAGGAGAGAGAGGGAGAGGGAGGGAGGGGGATACATGTATATCTATATGCGAACATATCGCTCTCTCTCTCTCTCTCTCTCTGTCTGTTTGTCTCTTTCCATTCTCACACTTGTTTGTTTATATTTTGCTGGAGTGTCTTAACAACTAATTGATATAATTTATATAATTTTTATGCCTATAGGTCGGAAGAGACGAGGTTCAACATCCTATCATTCATTATGTTTTTTTTTCATGTATAGATTCTGTTTATCTATCTATACATTTCTCTCTGTGGATATACATATCCATCTTTATATGAATATATCACCGTCTCTTTCTCTCTCTCTCTCTCTCTCTCTCTCTCTCTCCTCGCATTTGTTTGTTTAAATCTTCTTTTGGTTTATTACTCGTTATTTTATTTGTTTATCATTCGCAGTTTCGTAACGTTTTTTTCCTCAACTTTTTCTTTTAAATTCCTCTCTGTTTCTATCTTGTTTCTAGTTTTTTTAGGTACGAATATGTCGTTAAACAACTTTAACCTTATTTTATTAATTCTGACTTCCATGCATTCCTTTATCTATTGTATTTCATTATGATACTCATTTATTTCCGCAACCGACCCCCCTTCTCAGACAGACATTTCCTTCTATAAAAAAGGAATAAGATAGAAGAGGGAAAGAGAGGGAAGAGGAGGCAAGAAGGAAAACAAGGAAGAGAGAGAGGAGGGAGGGAGAGAGAGAAGAAGGGAGATGAGGAAGAGAGAGGAGTAGGGAGAGGAAAAGGAAGAGAGACAAAGACAGAGATAGGGTGGGATGAAGGGAGAGGGAGAAGTAGGGAGAAGGAAGAAGAGGAAGGGAAACCGAGGGAGGGAGAGGAAAAGAAAAAGGGGGGCAGGGAGAGGGGAAGGAAGAGAGAGAGAAAGGGAGGAAGGGAGGGGAGAAGGGAGTTGAGGAAGAAAGAGATAGGGAGAAGGGAGAGGAAGAGAGAGAGAGAGAGAGAATGAGTGGAAGAGATAATTTTTAAAAATGCATAGTTTATAAGCCTACTTAAACCTCACATAAATAGACATCGTCCGGGTGGAGGAACGGTTAACGGTGCGGCTGGGGATTCCCCGAGGCCCGCGTTCGAGACCGTTCCATGCCAAGTGTGGAGTCACACGTAGGCCTCCCTTTTAGATTCGTTAAGTATATTAAGTATATTAAGTTAGTTTATTAACAATAACAGGTGAATTTATATAATAGTTATCATGTCTACAGTCGGCATAAATGAGACTGAGTATTTTATCATTCCTTATGTTCTACATGTAAACCCTATCATGATTCTCTCTTTATCTATTTATCTAAACATCTATCTGTCTGTCTATATGTCTACATGTGTATCTATATACGAAAACATCGTTTCTCTCTCTCTATCTATCTCTCACTCTCTCTTTCCCTTCTCACACTTATTTGTTTAGGATTTTGCTCGAGTTTCTTGCTCTTTCATTCGGATTTTTCTTTCAAATTTCTCTGTCTCTATCTTTCTTTGTTTTTCTTCCTTAATTACTCACAAATGTAACGTAATTTTTAATCATTCTCACTTTTTGTATACTCGTTTGTTTATTCTATTTCCTTATTCTTTTCCATTTTTCCGTGTTTCGGTAACGCCCCCCCCCCTCCTCCCCTTTCTGCGACAAGCGTTTCTTTCTCGTAAAAAGAGAAGGTGGAAGAGGGACCGAGAAGGGAGAGGAGGGAAATAGGAAGAAATAGAGAGAGGGGGAGGGAGGGAGGGAGAGGAAGAGAAAGAGAGAGAGAGAGGGAGGGAGGGAGAAAGAGAGAGGGGGGAGTAAGGGAGCGAGGGACTGAGAGAGAGGGAGGTGATGCGAGAGAGGAGACAGGAGAGAAAGAGAGAGAGGGAGAGGAGAGGAAGAGAGAGAGAGAGGGAGAGGAGAGGAAGAGAGAGAGAGAGGGAGGGAGGAATGGTTAACGGTATTATGATTATAGGTCTATAGTATAGGCTGAACATTCTATGATTCATTATGTTTTATGTGTAGAATCTGTCGTGACTTTCTTTATCTATTTATCTATCCATCTTTCTGTCTGCCTATATGTCTACGTGTATCTATATATACATATCGCCGTCTCTCTCTCTCTCTCTCTCTCTCTCTCTCTCTCTCTCTCTCTCTCTCTCTCTCTCTCTCTCTCTCTCTCTCTCTCTCTCTCTCTGTTTTTCCCTTCTCGCAATTATTTGTGGTGTTGCTCGAGTTTTCCCATTTTTGTAGTTTCTTATTCTAGCAATTTCTCTTTATTTGTGGCTGTATCCCTAAAGAAATTGTGTAATTGTAAACTCAATTTTCTTTATGCTAGAATCTTCACTATTGTAGGAAGTCTTAACGTAACTTTAGGACTGTCAGTTTAAAAAAATACAATGTTCTTATCCTCTTGCGTTATTTTGATACACCAGTTGATCTATTGCGGTTTATTCCTAAGTAGATGATTTTGTGTTTCAAAAAGTGTATTCCATAATTTCTTTAAACATATGACCGTTGACAAATATATGGTAAAAAACACATCCAACTTTATCCATTTTCGTCATTCTCACTTATATTTTCTTTTGTTTATTTAATTTCCTCATTCAATTCAATTATTTCGTGTTTCGGTACAAATAGAAATACAAATATTTCGTAAATAAACATCAAATTTGATGCTTTTATGATTTTCACATTTTATATAGCTGTTTGTTTATTATAATTCATGATTTAATTCAGTTATTTCGTGTTTCGGTGACGTTCCCAACCTATCCCTCCATTCTGTGACAAAAGTTACTTTCTCGTAAAAAAAAGAAAGAGAGAGAGAGGAAGAGGAAGGGAAAGAGGAAAGAGGGGAGAGAAATAGAGAGAGAGAGAGGGAGATGGAGAGAGGGAGACATGACTATTAGTAGTATATCATCTGGGTGGTGGGTTGTCAAATAGATCTTGGTTGTTATCTTCTAATAGTAGTTTGACAAATGTTGTAGGTCTGCAATTTGAGGAAGGTAATAGTTATCAGGCCGTGAGATGTGCAGGGCTGGCAGGAAAGGAGATGGTGAAGAAATGGTTCTGAGGTGATTTCGTTACCGAAGGTGCATTCTCTTTCGACCCGTTCAGCTATCACCCAGGAGAGAGAGGGAGAGGTGGGGGGGGGAGGAAGGGAAGGAAGGAGAGAAAGCGGGAGAAGGAGAGGGAGAGAGAGAGAGACGGCGATATGTTCATATCTTTATCTGTCTATGAATTCATCCATCAATCTATCTGTCTGTCTATATGTCTACATGTCCATCTGTATATGAACAAATCGTCGTCTTTCTCTCTCTCTCTCTCTCTCTCTCTCTCTCTCTCTCTCTCTCTCTCTCTCTCTCTCTCTCTCTCTCTCTCTCTCTCTTTCTCTTTCTCTTTCTCTTTCCCTTCTCGCACTTATTTGTTTAGAGTTTCTTGCTCTTTCATTCGGATTTTTCTTTCAAATTTCTCTTTGTCTCTATCTTTCTTTGTTTTTCTTCTTTAATTACTCACAGATAGAAAGTAAACAAACATATCTCATTTTTCATCATACTCACTTTTTCTATACCCGTTTGTTTATTCTCTTTCCTTATTCTTTTCCATTTAATCGTGTTACGGTAACGCCCCCCCCCCCTTCTGCGACAGGCGTTTCTTTCTCGTAAAAATAGGTGGAAGAGGGAGCGAGAAGGGGGAGGAGGGAAGTAGGTAGAAAGAGAGAGAGGGATGGAGAGGAAGAGGAGAGAAAGGGAGGGAAGGGGAAAAAGAGAGAGGGGGGTGGTATGGGATGGAGGGACCGAGAGAGAGGGAGATGCAGCGAGAGAGGAGAGGGAGGAGAGAGAGAGGTGGGGGGAGGGGATGGATGGGAAGAGAGAGAGAGAGAGAGAGGGATGGATGGAGGAATGGTTAATGGTATTATGATTATAGGTCTATAGTATAGACGAGGCTGAACATTCACTCATTATGTTTGAAGTGTAGATTCTATGAGTCTCTCTCTTTATCTATTTATCTATCTCTCCATCTATCTATCTTTCTGTCTGTCTATATGTCTACGTGTATCTATATATACATATCTCCGTCTCTCTCTGTTTTCCCTTCTCGCAATTGTTTATGAAGGTTTTGCTTGAGTTTCCCATTTTTTGTTTTAGATTCTTGTTTTAGCAATTTCTCTTTATTTATGGCTGTATCCTTAAAGAACGTATATGACACAAATCAGTTTTTAACACAATTTTCTTTATGCTAGAATCTCCATGACTGTAGGAAGTCTTAACGTAACTTTAGGACTGTCAGTTTAAAAAGTACAATGTTCTTATCCACATGCGTTATTTTGGTATGCGAGTTGATCTTTTCCGGTTATATTCCTTAGTAGAGGATTTTGTGCTTCAAAGAGTGTATTACACAATTTTTTAAAACATATGACCGTTGACAAATATATGGTAATAAAGACATAACTTTACCCATTTTAATAATTCTCACTTTTTATATTCTCTTTTGTTTATTCAATTTCCTTATTCCATTAAATTATTTCGTGTTTCGGAAACGTTCCCCAACCGACCCCCCCCCCATTCTGTGACATGTTTCTTGTGAAAAGAGAAAGAAAGACAGAAAACAAGGAGGAATAAGGACTGAGAGGGGGAAGGAGAGACGAAGGGAGACGAGGAAAAGAAAGAGGGGGAGAAGAGGGAGAGAGGGAGGGAGAGGAAGAAAGATTTTTTTTCAAGTTTCCCGGTCTTGTTACTGGAACTGGTTTAGCGTGTTCTGCCCGTAAGTGGGGTTGGATTGTACTCGTGGTGGAAGGTCTAACCTATGAATAATAAAAGAAAATATTAAATACAGAAATCGTCACTGTGGGAGGCATGTCTATTAGGGGTGTATTATCTGAGAGGTGGGTTGTCAAATAGATCTTCACTGTTATCTTCTAATAGTAGTTTGACAAATGATCGGGCAAGTGCGGTTGCATGTTGTAGGTCTGCAATTTGAGGAAGGAAATAGTTCTCAGGCCGTGAGTTTTGCAGGGCTGGGCGCTCTCTCTCTCTCTCTCTCTCTCTCTCTCTCTCTCTCTCTCTCTCTCTCTCTCTCTCTCTCTCTCTCTCTCTCTCTCTCTCTCTCTCTCTCTCTCTCTCTCCATGCATTTGTTTCAATTTTGCTGGGTTTTCTTACTCGTTTCATTTGTTTGTTTCATTCAGATTGTTCTTTGATATTGCTTTGTTTTTCTAGCTGTTTTCTTCTTTTTTAAGATACGAATTCATCATTAAAAAGAGATTAACCTTATATTATTCTTTCTGACTTTCATGTGTTCCTTTATTTATTGCATTTCATTATACTACTCATTGTATTTCATTATAGAAGAGGGGGAGGAGGCAAGAAAGAAAACAAGGAAGAGACAGAGGAGGGAGGGAGAGAAAGGAGAGGAAGAGGGAGAGAAGGGGTGGGAGGAAGGGAGGGAGGGAGAGGTTGGGAGGGAAGAAGGAAGAGTAGAAAGAGAGAGGGAGGAAGGGAGAGGGAGAGGAAAAGAAAAAGGGGGGCAGGGAGAGGAGGGTGGAAGGAAGGGAGACGAGGAAAAAGGAGATGGTGAAGACAGTGGGTCTGAGGTGATTTCGTTACCGAAGTGCATTGAGATGGTTGGCAAAGTTCTGATTAATGGTTGTGTTCTCAAGGGATAGTGGCTTGTCTGTGAGAACAGAAGGCAAATTTGGATTGGCAACAAACATCAGCTGATATGAACTCCAACCATACACCATTGCCAAACAATTCTTTGCGTTGACAGCCCATGCCAAGGCAACTTCCAGGTTCAAATTTGGTTGATCTTCAAGTATCTTCTCTACACAGTCGTCAACAACAGCATGGTTTCTTTCACATATTCCGTTCGTTCACATATTCTGTTCTCACACATATCACGAAAAATCTCATTGGCAAACTCACCACCATTGTCTGCTAGGAACGTTTTTGGTGGTCCCATACCACTGCCTATCCATAAAGTCATGATCTTGTCTGTAATTACCTCTGGGGACTCCTTGTGTCTTGTGGCTACATAAACTAGATGTAAAAATTATACATTGGATTTCCATTCTTTCAGGTCAGTCGCTACAACTTCATTGAAATCTGTTGCCAGAGGAAGGGAGACAGCTGGTCGTGCTGGAGTCTTCTTGTACTGTTTACACAACTCACAGTTCTCAGTCACTCTATCAACACACACCATGTGTTCTTCTGAATAACCCCCTGCATCCTTTAAGAGGGATTTCAAACGCTTTGCTGATGGGTAAGCAAATTGTTTATGTACTTTCCGTATGATAGCAGTAGTTTCTGTTGGCTTTGAGGGTACTAATGCAGACTTTGTGTCTTCAACACTCACATTTATCTGATTAATTGGTACGCAATTGTGTCCAGATGATGTACTTTGGAGCTGAACTTCTTTTCCAAAAATGGATGCACAGTCATTCTCCAGATCAGGCTTCACTTTTGCTTTCTTCATTGAATCTTTGCTGAGTAACAGAGTTCTATCACTGGTCACAACATCTGACTGTATTTCACACTCTGTGCCAGCAATAACACAAGGGAACTTCACAATCCACTTAGATTCGAGAACACTTCCACCACCAAACTTGATTTTGGCCATAAAGCAAAATGAGTTTGTCCACGCCATCGTCTGCATTGAGAATATCAACTGTCAATTTAATGAAAAGATTATCTCTGACAGAGTTCTGTCCTTCTGGTAAAGATAATGCTATTGCTATACCTCGCTTTTTTGCCTCTAAATTTGTTAACGCTTGCCATGCTTTGATTTCATCCACCCAGCGATTGTATGACGCTATATGATTGCTAACGCTATACACTACGCTTCATACACTTTTTCGCTGTTTAAGTCACGCTTCACTCTACACTGTTCACACCTTGGATGACTATTTCATTAGTCATTGTCTTTATCACTCACGCTGTTCAAGGTCACTGTTTCCAAAGCACGCTCTGCTACCATGTTAGTTTAGAAGAGCACTCCTTGAATCAACAACATTTATTGAAGACTCCAGCACCTGTGGAATATATGGAACATAGCATGTAATACAAACAATAACAGAGAAATGATACTTAACAGTGTTTCTGTACAAATACAAATATATCGTAAACAAACACATCTAAAACAAACACATCTAATTTTATCCAGTCTTTTATCATTCTCACATTTTATATAGCTGTTTGTTTATTCTATTTCATTATTTTATTTAGTTATTTCGTGTTTCGGTGACGTTCCCAACCTACCCCCTCCCCCACACACACAATTTTGTGGGAGAAGTTTCTTTCTAGTAAAGAGAGAGAGAGAGAGAGAGAGAGAGAGAGAGAGAGAGAGAGAGAGAGAGAGAGAGAGAGAAGGCGGAAGATGGACTCTCTCTCTCTCTCTCTCTCTCTCTCTCTCTCTCTCTCTCTCTGTCTCTCTCTCTCTCTCTCTCTCTCTCTCTCTTTCTTCTCATATTTGTTTGTTTGAGTTTCTTAGCAAAAAATAAATATAATTTAGATATCTTTTATGGTTATAGGTTTACAATCGGCACAGACGAGGCTGAACATCCTATCATTCATTGTGTTCTATATGCAGAACCTAACATGACTCTCTCTTTATCTCTCTCTCTCTCTCTCTCTCTCTCTCTCTCTCTCTCTCCCTCTCTCCCTCTCTCCCTCTCTCTCTCTCTCTCTCTCTCTCTCTCCTCGCATTTGTTTGTTTACATTTTGCTTGGGTTTCTTACTCGTTGTTTTATTTTTTCACTCATATTTTTCTTTTAAAATTTCTCGGTTTTTATTTCTCTTATTTCTAGCCGTTTTCTCTTCTTTCTGTTTTTAGATACAATTACATAGTTAAACAATATTAACTAATTAAAGGGAAGGAGGGAAGGAAGTAGGCAGGAAGATGGAGGGAAGAAGGGAGACGAGGATGAGAGAGAAGGAGGGAGAGGGAGAGGAATAGAGAGAGACGAAGGGAGAGGGAGGGAGGCAGGAAGGGAAGGAGAGAGATGAGGAAGAGAGAGCGAGGGAGGCAGGAGGAAGAGGGAGAGAGAGGGAAGGAGGGATGAAGAAAGATGAGGAAGAGAGAGTGAGGGAGGCAGGAGGAGGGGGAGGAAGAGAGAGAGAGAAAGGGAGGGAGGAAGAGAGAGAGAGAAAGGGAAGCAGGAAGAGAGAGAGAGAAAGGGAAGCAGGAAGAGAGAGAGGGAGGCAGGGAAGGAAGTAGAGGGAGAGGAAGAGACAGAGGGTTGGATGAAGAGAAGGAAGAAGGGAGATGAGGAAGAAAGAGAGAGGGAAGGAGAAGGAGAGGGAGAGGAAGAGATAGGAAAAGAAAGTAAAAAGGAAAGGAAGAGAGAGAGGGAGGGAGGGAGAGGAAGAGGGAGAGAGAAGGTGAGGGAAAGAGAGAGTGAGAGGAAAGGAAGGAAGGAGAGAAAGCGAGAGAGAGAGAGAACGAAAGGAAGAGAAAATGTTACAAATGCATAGTTTATAAACCTGAATTTATATAACAGTTATCATTATAGGTCTACGGTCGGCATAAATGAGACTGAGTATTTTATCATTCCTTATGTTCTACATGTAAACACTATCATGATTCTCTCTTTATCTATTTATCTATCCATCTATCTGTCTGTTTATATGTCTACATGTGTATCTGTATATGAAAACATAGTCTCTGTTTCTATCTATCTATCTCTCACTCTCTCTCTCTCTCTCTTTCCCTTCCCACACTCATTTGTTTATGATTCTGCTTGAGTTTCTTGCTCTTTAATTCGGATTTTTCTTTCAAATTTCTGTCTCTATCTTTCTTTGTTTTTCTTCCTTAATTACTCACAAATGTAACGTAATTTTTAATTATTCTCACTTTTTGTATACTCGTTTGTTTATTCTATTTCTTTATTCTTTTCCATTTTTCCGTGTTTCGGTAACGCCCCCCCCCCCTCCCCTTTCTGCGACAGACGTTTCTTTCTCGTAAAAAGAGAAGGTGGAAGAGGGACCGAGAAGGGAGAGGAGAGAAGAAGGTAGAAATAGAGAGAGGGGGGAGTAAGGGAGGGAGGGACCGAGAGAGAGGGAGGTGTTGCGAGAGAGGAAATAGAGGAGAGAAAGAGAGAGAGGGAGAGGAGAGGAAGAAAGAGAGGGAGAGAGAGAGAGAGGGAGGAATGGTTAACGGTATTATGATTATAGGTCTATAGTATAGACGAGGTTGAACATTCTATCATTCATTATGTTTTATGTGTAGAATCTGTCGTGACTTTCTTTATCTATTTATCTATCCATCTTTCTGTCTGCCTATATGTCTACGTGTATCTATATATACATATCGCCGTCTCTCTCTCTCTCTCTCTCTCTCTCTCTCTCTCTCTCTCTCTCTCTCTCTCTCTCTCTCTCTCTCTCTCTCTCTCTCTCTCTCTCTCTCTCTCTCTCTCTCTCTCTCTCTCTCTGTTTTTCCCTTCTCGCAATTATTTGTGGTGTTGCTCGACTTTTCCCATTTTTGTAGTTTCTTATTCTAGCAATTTCTCTTTAATTGTGGCTGTATCCCCCCAAAAATTGTGTAATTGTAAACTCGATTTTCTTTATGCTAGAATCTTCACTATTGTAGGAAGTCTTAACGTAACTTTAGGACTGTCAGTTTAAAAAAAAATACAATGTTCTTATCTCTTGCGTTATTTTGATACACCAGTTGATCTATTGCGGTTTATTCCTAAGTAGATGATTTTGTGTTTCAAAAAGTGTATTTCATAATTTCTTTAAACATATGACCGTGGACAAATATATGGAAAAAAACATATCAAACGGTATCCATTTTAATCATTCTCACTTGTTATATTTCATTTGTTTATTCAATTTCTTTATTTTTTTCAATTATTTCGTGTTTCGGTAACGTTCCCCATCCGTCCCCCTCCCGTTCTACGACAGGCGTTTTACTCGTAAAAAAGAGAAGGCGGAAGAGGGACAGAGAAGGGGGAGAAGGGAAGAAGGGTAATGAAGGAGTGAGAGGTAGGGAGGCAGGGAGGGAGAAAGGAGAGAGAGGTTGAGGGGAGACCAAGATAGAGAAAGGGAGGGAGGGATAGGGAGAAGAATGAAAAGAGGATTTTTAATTTATAAAAAATAGGTGGTAGGTGAGGAGCGATGTAGGGAGAGGGAGAGAAAGAAAAAAGTGTGAGAGGATGATATAATAGTTTAAATGCTATTCATCTATCTAATTGTCTGTCTTTATGTCTACATTATCTATTTACGGATATATGGCCGTCTCTCTCTCGCTCTCTCTCTCTCTCTCTCTCTCTCTCTCTCTCTCTCTCTCTCTCTCTCTCTCTCTCTCTCTCTCTCTCTCTCTCTCTCTCTGTCTGTCTGTCTGTCTCTTTCCATTCTCACACTTGTTTGTTTATATTTTGCTGGAGTCTTAACAACTAATAGATATAATGTATATAATTTTTATGCTTATAGGTCTACAGTCGGAATAGACGAAGTTAAACATCCTATCATTCATTATGTTTTTTTTATATATAGATTCTGTTTATCTATCTATACATTTCTCTCTGTGGATATACATCTCTATCTTTATATGAACATATCACCGTCTCTTTCTCTCTCTCTCTCTCCTCGCATTTGTTTGTTTAAATCTTCTTTTGGTTTATTACTCGTTATTTCATTTGGTTATCATTCGCAGTTTCGTAACGTTTTTTTCCTCAATTTTTTCTTTTAAATTCCTCTCTGTTTCTATCTTGTTTCTAGTTGTTGTTTTTATATACGAATATGTCGTTAAACAACTTTAACCTTATTTTATTAATTCTGACTTCCATGCATTCCTTTATCTATTGTATTTCATTATAATACTCATTTATTTCCGCAACCGACCCCCCTTCTCAGACAGACATTTCCTTCTATAAAAAAGGAATAAGATAGAAGATGGAAAGAAAGGGAAGAGGAGGCAAGAAGGAAAACAAGGAAGAGAGAGAGGAGGGAGGGAGAGAGAGAAGAAGGGAGATGAGGAAGAGAGAGGACGAGGGAGAGGAAAAGGAAGAGAGACAAAGACAGAGAGATAGGGTGGGATGAAGGGAGAGGGAGAAGTAGGGAGGGAAGAAGGGAGAAGAGGAAGGGAAACCGAGGGAGTGGGAGAGGAAAAGAAAAAGGGGGCAGGGAGAGGGGAAGGAAGAGAGAGAGAGAGGGAGGGAGGGAGGGAGAGCGGAAAAGAGAGAGAGAGAGAGAGAGAGGGGGGAGGCAAGAAGAGAGATGAATTTCGAGAGGGAGAGAGAGAAAGGGAGGGAGGGAAGGAGGAAGGGAGTTGAGGAAGAAAGAGATAGGGAGAAGGGAGGAAAAGAGGGAGAGGAAGAGAGGGAGATCGAAAGGAAGAGAAAGAGAGGGTGGGAGGAAGGAGGGAGGGAGAGAGAGAGAGGTAAAAAGGGAGACGAGGAAGAAAGAGAGAGAGGAAGGGAGATAGGGAGGGTTGGAGGAAGAGAAGGAAGAAGGGAGATGAGGAAGAAAGAGAGAGGGAGAGGAAGAGATAGGAAGAGAAAGAAGAAAGGAAGAGAGAGAGGGAGGGAGGGAGAGGAAGAGGGAAAGAGAAGGTGAGAGAGTGAGAGGAAAGGAAGGAAGGAGAGAAAGCGAGAGAGGAGGAGAGAGAGAGAAAGAATGAGTGGAAGAGAGAATAAAATAAACGCATAGTTAATAAACCCACCTAAACCGTCCATGAATAGACATCGTCCGGGTGGAGGAACGGTTAACGGTGCGGCTGGGGATTCCCCGAGGCCCGCGTTCGAGACCGTTCCATGCCAAGTGTGGAGTCACACGTAGGCCTCCCTTTTGGATTTGTTAACATTAACATTAAGTGTGTTAAGTGTGTTACGTTCGATTATTAAGAATAAGAACAGCTGTGGTGAATTTATATAACGGTTACAATTATAGGTCTATAGTTGGCATAAAGGAGGCTGAGTATTTTATCATTCCTTTTGTTCTATATATAGATCCTATCATGAGCTTCTTTTTTTATCTATTCATCTATCTATTTTTCTATAGGTCTACACGAGTATCTATATAGTCCCCGCCTTTCTCTCTCTCTCTCTCTCTCTCTCTCTCTCTCTCTCTCTCTCTCTCTCTCTCTCTCTCTCTCTCTCTCTCTCTCTCTCTCTCTCTCCCTTATAACACTTGTTTGTTTAGATCTCCTTGAGCTTCTTCCTCATTGTTTTATTTATTTTTCAATTACTTTTTTTCATTTAGATTTTTCTTTCGAATTTCTCCGTCTCTCTATCTTTGTTTTTCTTTCTTATTTATATACAAATGCATCGTAAACAAACACATCAAATTTTATCCATTCTTTCATCATTCTCACATTTTATATAGCTGTTTCTTCATTATATTTCATGATTTTATTCAGTTATTTCGGAGATGAAGGGAGAGAGGGAGGGAGAGGAAGAAAGAGAGAAAGGGAGGGAAGGAGGGAAAGGAAGAGAGAGAAAAAAAAGAATGTTGACATTGGAATGGGTTTAGCGTGTGCTACCCTTAAATGCGGTTGGATTGTACTCGTGGTGGAAGGTCTAACCTATGAATAATAAAAGAAAATATTAAATACAGAAATCGTCACTGTGGGAGGCATGTCTATTAGGAGTGTATTATCTGAGAGGTGGGTTGTCAATTAGATCTTCACTGTTATCTTCTAATAGTAGTTTAACAAATGATCGGGCAAGTGCGGTTGCATGTTGTAGGTCTGCAATTTGAGGAAGGAAATAGTTCTCAGGCCGTGAGTTTTGCAGGGCTGGGCAGGGAAGGAGATGGTGAAGAAGTGGGTCTGAGGTGATTTCGTTACCGAAGGTGCATTCTTTTTCAGTTACCTCGATGTTCAGCTATCTCCCTCTTTTTCTAGCTGTTTTCTTCTTTTTTTAGATACGAGTACATCGTTAAACAATAACTTTATTTTATTAATTCCGACTTTCATGTATTCCTTAATTTGTTGTATTTCATTATACTACTCAATCTTTTTCGTATTTCGGTAACGTTCCCCCCTTCTCAGATAGACGTTTCCTTCTATAAAATAATAATGATAATAATAATGATGATAATAGTAATAAAATAAAATAGAAGAGCGAAAGAGAGGGGGGAGGAGGCAAAAAGGAAAACAAGGAAGAGATAGAGTAGGGAAGGAGAGAGAGGTAGAGAAAAATGGAGATGAGGAAGAGAGAAAAGGGGAGAGGGAGAGGAAGAGAGAGAGAAGGAGGGAGGGGGATACTTGTGTATCTATATACGAACATATCTCTCACTCCATCTCTCTCTCTCTCTCTCTCTCTCTCTCTCTCCTCGCATTTGTTTGTTTATATTTTGCTTGGGTTTTTTACTCGTTGTTTTATTTATCATTCGCAGTTCCGTAACTTTTTTCACTCAGATTTTTCTTTTAAATTTTCTCGGTTTTTATTTATCTTATTTCTAGCCGTTTTCTCTTTTTTTTTTTTAGATACAATTACATAGTTAAACAATATCAACTTTACTTTATTATTTCTCATTTTCCATGTTCTTTCTAGTAAATAATAAAATAAAAAGTAGAAGAGGGAAAGAGAAGAGGGAGGGAAGAAGGGAGACGAGGATGAGAGAGAAGGAGGGAGAGGGAGAGGAATAGAGAGAGACGGAGAGAGAGGGAGGGAGGCAGGAAGGGAAGGAGAGAGGTGAGGAAGAGAGAGCGAGGGAGGCAGGAGGAAGAGGGAGAGAGAGGGAGGAGGGATGAAGAAAGATGAGGAAGAGAGAGTGAGGGTGGCAGGAGGAGGGGGAGGAAGAGAAAGAGAGAAAGGGAGGGAGGAAGAGAGAGAGAGAAAGGGAGGGAGGAAGAGAGAGAGGGAGGCAGGGAGGGAAGTAGAGGGAGAGGAAGAGACAGAGGGTTGGAGGAAGAGAAAGAAGAAGGGAGATGAGGAAGAAAGAGGGAAGGAGAGGGAGAGGAAGAGATAGGAAAAGAAAGAAGAAAGGAAAGGAAGAGAGAGGGAGGGAAGGAGGGAGAGGAAGAGGGAGACAGAAAGGGAGGGAAAGAGAGAGTGAGAGGAAAGAAAGGAAGGAGAGGAAGAGGAAGAGAGAGAGAGAGAACGAGAGGAAGAGAAAATGTTACAAATGCATAGTTTATAAGCCTACCTAAACCTCACTTAAATAGACATCGTCCGGGTGGAGGAACGGTTAACGGTGCGGCTGGGGATTCCCCGAGGCCCGCGTTCGAGACCGTTCCATGCCAAGTGTGGAGTCACACGTAGGCCTCCCTTTTAAATTTCTTTAACCATTAAGTATATTAAGTTCGTTTATTAACAATAACAGCAGCTTTGGTGAATTTATATAACAGTTATTATTATAATAACTACGGTCGGCATAAATGAGAGTATTTTATCATTCCTTATGTTCTACATGTAGACCCTATTATGATTCTCTCTTTATCTATTTATCTATCCATCTATCTGTCTATCTATATGTCTACATGTGTATCTATATATGAGAACATCGTCTCTCTCTCTCTATCTCTCACTGTCTCTCTTTCCCTTCTCACACTCATTTGTTTAGGATTTTGCTCGAGTTTCTTGCTCTTTCATTCGAATTTTTCTTTCAAATTCCTCTGTCTCTATCTTTCAAATATAACGTAAACAAACACATCTAATTGTATCCATTTTTCATCATTCTCACTTTTTGTATACTCGTTTGTTTATTCTGTTTCCTTATTCTTTTCAATTTTTCCATGTTACGGTAACGCCCCCCCCCCCTCCCCTTTCTGCGACAGACGTTTCTTTCTCGTAAAAAGAGAAGGTGGAAGAGGGATCAAGAAAGGGGAGGAGGGAAGTAGGTAGAAAGAGAGAGAGGGAGGGAGGGAGAGGAAGAGAAGAGAAGAGAAGAGAGAGGGAGGGAGGGAGGGGGAAAGAGAGAGGGGAGAGTAAGGGAGGGAGGGACCGAGAGAGAGGGAGGTGATGCGAGAGAGGAGAGAAAGAGAGAGAGAGGGAGAGGAGAGGAAGAGAGAGAGAGGGAGAGAGAGAGAGGGAGAGGAGAGGAAGAGAGAGAGAGGGAGGGAGGGAGAGGAAGAGAAGAGAAGAGAGAGAGGGAGGGAGGGGGAAAGAGAGAGGGGGAATAAGGGAGGGAGGGACCGAGAGAGAGGGAGGTGATGCGAGAGAGGAGACAGAGGAGAGAAAGAGAGAGAGAGGGAGAGGAGAGGAAGAGAGAGAGAGAGAGAGAGGGAGGAATGGTTAACGGTATTATGATCATAGGTCTATAGTATAGACAAGGTTGAACATTCTATCCTTCATTATGTTTTGTGTAGAATCTGTTGTGACTCTCTTTCTTTATCTATTTATCTATCCATCTTTCTGTCTTCCTATATGTCTACGTGTATCTATATATACATATCGCCGACTCTCTCTCTCTCTCTCTCTCTCTCTCTCTCTCTCTCTCTCTCTCTCTCTCTCTCTCTCTCTCTCTCTCTCTCTCTCTCTCTGTTTTTCCCTTCTCGCAATTATTTGTGGTGTTCCATAAGAGAAGGTGGAAGAGGGACCGAGAAAGGGGAGGAGGGAAATAGGTAGAAAGAGAAAGAGAGACAGGGAGGGAGAGGAAGAGAAGAGAGAGAGAGACAGGGAGGGAGGGGGAAAGAGAGAGAGAGAGAGAGATGGGGGGGATAAGGGAGGGAGGGACCGAGAGAGAGGATGAAGCAAAAGAGGAGAGGGAGGAGAGAGAGAGAGAAAGGGAGGGAGGGAGAGAGAGGAAGAAAGAGAGAGAGAGAGATGAAGGAATGATTCACGGTATTATGATTATAGGTCTATAGTATAGACGAGACTGAATTCTATCATTCTTTATATATCATGTGTAAATTCTATCATGAGTCTCCATCTTTATCTATTTATCTATCTATCTATCTTTCTGTCTGTCTATATGTCTACGTGTATCTATAAATACATATCGAAATCTCTCTCTCTCTCTCTCTTGTTTTTCCCTTCTCGCAATTGTTTTGCTGGAGTCTCCTTTATTTTGTTTTATATTCTTATTTAAGCAATTTCTCTTTATTTATGTTTGTATCCTTAAAGAAATTGTGTAACGTAAATCAGTTCTTAACACAATTTTCTTATGCTAGAATCTTCCCGAATGTAGGAAGTCTTAACGTAACTTTAGGACTGTCAGTTTCAAAAATACGATGTTCTTATCCTTTTGCGTTATTTTGGTATGCCAGTTGATCTTTTGCGGTTTATTCATAAGTAGGTGATTTTGTGCTTCAAAGAGGGAATTACATAATTTCTTTAAGCATCTGACCTTTGAGAAATATATGGTAAAAAAACACATCCAACTTTATATCCATTTTCGTCATTCTCACTTCTTATATTTTCTTTTGTTTATTTAATTTCCTCATTCTATTCAATCATTTCGTGTTTCGATACAAATAAAAATACAAATTTTTCGTAAACAAGCGTCAAATTTGATTTATTTTTTATCCTTTTCACATTTTATATAGCTGTTTGTTTATTATGATTCATGATTTTATTCAGTTATTTCGTGTTTCGTTGACGTTCCCTACCTACCCCCCCCCCTTTTTATTTCTTTCTCGTGAAAAAAGAGGGAAAGAAAGCTAAGAAAACAAGATGGAAGATGGACAGAGAGGGGGTAGGAGGGAAGAAGGGAGACGAGGAAAAGAGAGAGAGAGTGGAAGAGCGAGGGAGAGGAGGAGGTAGGGTAAGAGAGAGGGAAAGGAAGAGAGATAGGATGAAGGGAGGGAAGGAGGAAGATGGAGAGAGAGAGGGTGGGGAATTGAGATTTTTTTTTCAAGTTTCCCTAGGTTGACACTGGAACGGGTTCAGCGTGTGCTACCCGTAAGTGGGCTTGGATTGTACTCGTGGTGGAGGGTCTAACGTATGGTAGATGAAATAAAATATTAGATACAGAAATCGTCACTGTGGGCAGCATGACTATTAGGAGTGTATTTAGCGTGTGCTACCCTCAAGTGGGGTTGGGAGACGAAGAAAAGAGAGAGAGGAAGAGCGAGGGAGAAAAGGAGGAAGGGTGAGAGAGAGGGAGAGGACAGGAGATAGGGGGCGGGAGGGAGGGAAGGAGGAAGAGAGTGGGAGGGAGGAAAGGAGGGAGAGAGAGAGAGGGAGAGGAAGATGGAGAGAGGTAGGGAGGGGAAGAGAGGGAGAGGAAGAGTGATTTTCTTTTCCAAGTTTCCCCATGTTGATACTGGAACGGGTTCAGCGTGTGCTACCCGTAAGTGGGGTTGGATTGCACTCGCGGTGGAGGGTCCAACATATGAAAAATCAAAGATAACCTTTAATACAGAAATCGTCACTATGCGCAGCATGACTATTAGTAGTATATTATCTGGGTGGTGGGTTTTGTCAAATAGATCTTGGTTGTTATTCCTTAATAGTAGTTTAACAAATGATCGGGCAAGTGCGGTTGCATGTTGTAGGTCTGCAATTTGAGGAAGGTAATAGTTATCAGGCCGTGAGATGTGCAGGGCTGGGCAGGAAAGGAGATGGTGAAGAAGTGGGTCTGAGGTGATTTCGTTACCGAAGGTGCATTCTCTTTCGACCCGTTCAGCTATCACCCAGGAGAGAGAGGGAGAGGTGGGGGGGGGGAGGAAGGAGAGAAAGCGAAAGAAGGAGAGGGAGAGAGAGGGGGAGACGGCGATATGTTCATATCTTTATCTATCTATGTATTCATCCATCAATCTATCAGTCTGTCTATATGTCTACATGTGTATCTATATATGAACAAATCGTCGTCTTTCTCTCTCTATCTATCTTTCTCTCTCTCTTTCCCTTCTCGCACTTATTTGTTTAGATTTGGTCGAGTTTCTTGCTTTCATTCGGATTTTTCTTTCAAATTTCTCTTTGTCTCTATCTTTCTTTGTTTTTCTTCTTTAATTACTCACAGATAGAAAGTAAACAAACACATCTCATTTTTCATCATACTCACTTTTTTTCTATACCCGTTTGTTTATTCTCTTTCCTTATTCTTTTCCATTTAATCGTGTTACGGTAACCCCCCCCCCCTTTCTGCGACAGGCGTTTCTTTCTCGTAAAAATAGGTGGAAGAGGGAGCGAGAAAGGGAGGAGGGAAGAAGGTAGAAAGAGAGAGAGGGATGGAGAGGAAGAGGAGAGAGAGGAAGAGAAGGGGAAAAAGAGAGAGGGGGTGGTATGGGATGGAGGGACCGAGAGAGAGGGAGATGCAGCGAGAGAGGAGAGGGAGAGGTGGGGGATGGATGGGAAAAGAGAGAGAGAGAGAGGGATGGATGGAGGAATGGTTAATGATATTATGATTATAGGTCTATAGTATAGACGAGGCTGAACATTCACTTATTATGTTTGAAGTGTAGATTCTATCATGAGTCTCTCTCTTTATCTATTTATCTATCCATCTATCTATCTGTCTGTCTATATGTCTACGTGTATCTATATATACACATCGCCGTCTCTCGCTGTGTGTGTGTGTGTGTGTGTGTGTGTGTGTGTGTGTGTGTGTGTGTGTGTGTGTGTGTGTGCGTGTTTCCCTTCTCGCAATTGTCTGTGGAGGTGTTGCTTTATTTTCCCATTTTTTGTATTATATTCTTATTTTTTGCAATTTCTTTTTTTATGGCTGTATCCTTAAATGAATTGTGTAAAGTAAATCAGTTTTTAACACAATTTCTTTATGCTAGAATCTTCACAATTGTAGGAAGTCTTAACGTAACTTTGGGATTGTCAGTTTAAAAAATACGATGTTCTTATCCTCTTGCGTTATTTTGATATACCAGTTGATCTTTTGCGGTTTTATTCCTTAGTAGAAGATTAGTAGAGTGTATTCCACAATTACTTTAAACATATGACCGTTGACATCTAACTTAATCATTCTCACTTTTCTTTATTCCATTCAATTTTTTCGTGTTTCGGAAACGTTCCCCATTCGCCCCCCCCCCTCCATTCTGACAGAAGTTTCTCATGAATAAAAGAAAGAAAGAAAGAAAACAAGGCGGAAGAAGGACAGAGATGATGAAGGAGGTGAGGAAGTGAGAGATTTTTTTCCAATTTTCCCCGGGTTGACACTGGAAAGGGTTCAACGTGTGCTACCCGTAAGTGGGGTTGGATTGTACTTGTGGTGGAGGGTCTAACGTATGATAAATAAGATGAAATAATAGATAGAGAGATCGTCACAGTGGGAGGCATGACTATTAGGAGTATATTATCTGGGAGGTGAGTTGTCAAATAGATTTTGGTTGTTATCTTCTAATAGTAGTTTGACAAATGATTGGGCAAGTGCGGTTGCATGTTGTAGGTCTGCAGTTTGAGGAAGGAAATAGTTCTCAGGCCGTGAGTTTTGCAGGGCTGGGCAGGAAAGGAGATGGTGAAGAAGTGGGTCTGAGGTGATTTCGTTACCGTAGATGCATTTTTTCTTTCTTTTTCTTTTCTTTTCTTTTGCTATCTCCATGTTCAGCTGTCTCCCACAAGGAGAGAGAGGGAGTGGGAGGGAGGGAGGGGGATACATGTTTATCGTTATCTCATTCTCTTTCCCTTCTCACACTTGTTTGTTTAGATTTTTCTTGAGTTTCGTAACAACAAATTAACATAGTTTATATTTCTTTATATATATTAGTTTATATTTCTTATTGTTATATTGTTATAGATAATCGGCAAAGACGAGGTTGAACATCCTATCATTCATTATGTTTATTTTATGTAGATCCTATCATGATTCTTTCTCTGCTTATATATCTCTGTCGTTATATGAACATATCGCTCTCTCTCTCTATCTCTCCTCGCATTTGTTTGTTTAAATTTTACTTGGTTTGCTTATTCGTTGTTTCCTTTCTTTACTATTCGTAGTTTCTTAACGTTTTTTTGTTTTTGTTTTTCTTTTATATAGCTGTTTTTATAGCTTTTTTCTTCATTTTTAAATACGAATATATCATTAAAGAATATTAACCTCATTTTATTATTTCTAATTTTCATGCATTCATTTATTTATTGTATTTCATTATACTACTCATTATATTTCAGTATAGAAGAGGGAAGATAAAGGGAGGAGGCAAGAACGAAAACAAGGAAGAGACAGAGGAGGGAGGGAGAGAGAGGAGAGGAAGAGAGAGAAGGGGTGGGAGAAAGGGAGAGAGAGAGGGAGGGAGGGAGAGGTTGAGAGGGAAGAAGGAAGAGTAGAAAGAAAGAGAGAGGGAGGAAGGAAGAGAGAGGGAGGGAGGGAGGGAGAGGTTGGGAGACAAGAAGGAAGAGTACAAAGAAAGAGAAAGGGAGAGGAAGAGAGAGAGTGGGTGAGAGGTGGAGGGTCCAACATATGAAAAATCAAAGATAACCTTTAATACAGAAATCGTCACTATGCGCAGCATGACTATTAGGAGTATATTATCTGGGTGGTGGGTTTTGTCAAATAGATCTTGGTTATCTTCTAAGAGTACTTTGACAAATGATAGGGCAAGTGCGGTTGCATGTAGTAGGTCTGCAATTTGAGGAAGGTAATAGTTATCAGGCCGTGAGTTTTGCAGGGCTGGGCAGGAAAGGAGATGGTGAAGAAATGGGTCTGAGGTGATTTCGTTACCGAAGGTGCATTCTCTTTCGACCCGTTCAGCTATCACTCAGGAGAGAGAGGGAGAGGTAGGGGGGGGGGCGGGAGGGAAGGAAGGAGAGAAAGCGAAAGAAGGAGAGGGAGAGAGAGAGAGAGACGGCGATATGTTCATATCTTTATCTATCTATGTATTCATCCATCAATCTATCAGTCTGTTTATATGTCTACATGTGTATCTATATATGAACAAATCGTCGTCTTTCTCTCTATCCAGCTTTCTCTCTCTCTCTTTCCCTTCTCGCACTTATTTGTTTAGATTTAGTCGAGTTTCTTGCTTTCATTCGGATTTTTCTTTCAAATTTCTCTTTGTCTCTATCTTTCTTTGTTTTTCTTCTTTAATTACTCACAGATAGAAAGTAAACAAACACATCTCATTTTTCATCATACTCACTTTTTCTATACCCGTTTGTTTATTCTCTTTCCTTATTCTTTTCCATTTAATCGTGTTACGGTAACGCCCCCCCCCCCTTTCTGCGACAGGCGTTTCTTTCTCGTAAAAATAGGTGGAAGAGGGAGCGAGAAGGGGAGGAGGGAAGTAGGTAGAAAGAGAGAGAGGGATGGAGAGGAAGAGGAGAGAGAGGAAGAGAAGGGGAAAAAGAGAGAGGGGGGTGGTATGGGATGGAGGGACCGAGAGAGAGGGAGATGCAGCGAGAGAGGAGAGGGAGGAGAGGGAGAGGTGGGGGAGTGGATGGGAAGAGAGAGAGAGAGGGATGGATGGAGGAATGGTTAATGATATTATGATTATAGGTCTATAGTATAGACGAGGCTGAACATTCACTCATTATGTTTGAGTCTCTCTCTTTATCTATTTATCTATCTCCATCTATCTTTCTGTCTGTCTATATGTCTACGTGTATCTATATATACATATCTCCGTCTCTCTGTTTTCCCTTCTCGCAATTGTTTATGAAGGTTTTGCTTGAGTTTCCCATTTTTTGTTTTAGATTCTTGTTTTAGCAATTTCTCTTTATTTATGGCTGTATCCTTAAAGAACGTATATGACACAAATCAGTTTTTAACACAATTTTCTTTATGCTAGAATCTTCATGATTGTAGGAAGTCTTAACGTAACTTTAGGACTGTCAGTTTAAAAAGTACAATGTTCTTATCCTCTTGCGTTATTTTGGTATGCGAGTTGATCTTTTCCGGTTATATTCCTTAGTAGAGGATTTTGTGCTTCAAAGAGTGTATTCCACAATTTTTTTTAAACATATGACCGTTGGCAAATATATGGTAATAAACACATATAACTTTACCCATTTTAATAATTCTCACTTTTTATATTCTCTTTTGTTTATTCAGTTTCCTTATTCCATTAAATCATTTCGTGTATCGGAAACGTTCCCCAACCGACCCCCCCCCCCATTCTGTGACATAAGTTTCTTGTGAAAAGAGAAAGAAAGAAAGAAAACAAGGAGGAATAAGGACAGAGAGGGGGAAGGACAGAAGAAGGGAGACGAGGAAAAGAAAGAGGGAGAGAGATAGAGGGGGAGAAGAGGGAGAGAGGGAGGGAGAGGAAGAAAGAGAGAGATTTTTTTCAAGTTTCTCCATATTGTTACTGGAACTGGTTTAGCGTGTTCTGCCCGTAAGTGGGGTTGGATTGCACTCGTGGTGGAGGGTCTAATCTATGATAAATAAAATAAAATATTAGATACAGAAATCGTCACTGTGGGCAGCATGACTATTAGAGGTATATTATCCGTGAGGTGGGTCGTCAAATAGGTCTTGGTTATCTTTTAAGAGTAGTTTCACAAATGATTGGGTAAGTGCGGTTGCATGTTGTAGGTTTATAATTTGAGGAAGGAAATAGTCATCAGGCTGTGAGTTTTGCAGGGCTGGGCTCTCTCTCTCTCTCTCTCTCTCTCTCTCTCTCTCTCTCTCTCTCTCTCTCTCTCTCTCTCTCTCTCTCCACGCATTTGTTTCAATTTTGCTGGGTTTTCTTACTCGTTTCATTTGTTTATGTTTCATTCAGATTTTTCTTTTATATTGCTCTGTTTTTTCTAGCTGTTTTTCTTCTTTTTTAAGATACGAATACATCGTTAAGAAGATTAACCTTATATTATTCTTTCTGTCTTTCATGTGTTCCTTTATTTATTGTATTTCATTATACTACTCATTGTATTTCATTATAAAAGAGGGAAGATAGGGGGAGGAGGCAAGAAAGAAAACAAGGAAGAGACAGAGGAGGGAGGAAGAGAAAGGAGAGGAAGAGGGAGAGAAGGGGTGGAAGGAAGGGAGGGAGGGAGAGGTTGGGAGGGAAGAAGGAAGAGTAGAAAGAAAGAGAGAGGGAGGAAGGGAGAGGGAGAGGAAAAGAAAGAGGGGGGCAGGGAGAGGAGGGTGGGAGGAAGGGAGACGAGGAAGAAGGAGAGGGAGAAGAAGACAATGAGGGAGAGGACAAACGATGTCGAGTGAAGTGCATTGAGATGGTTGGCAAAGTTCTGATTAATGGTTGTGTTCTCAAGGGATGGTGGCTTGTCTGTGAGAACAGAAGGCAAATTTGGATTGGCACCAAACATCAGTTGATATGAACTCCAACCATACACCATTGACAAACAATTCTTTGCGTTGACAGCCCATGCCAAGGCAACTTCCAGGTTCAAATTTGGTTGATCTTCAAGTATCTTCTCTACACAGTTGTCAACAACAGCATGGTTTCTTTCACATATTCCGTTCGTTCACATATTCTGTTCTCACACATATCACGAAAAATCTCATTGGCAAACTCACCACCATTGTCTGCTAGGAACGTTTTTGGTGGTCCCATACCACTGCCTATCCATAAAGTCATGATCTTGTCTGTAATTACCTCTGGTGACTTCTCACCACAGCTGCAAGACTGAATCTTGTGGCTACATAAACTAGATGTAAAAAGTATACATTGGATTTCCATTCTTTCAGGTCAGTCGCTACAACTTCATTGAAATCTGTTGCCAGAGGAAGGGAGACAACTGGTCGTGCTGGAGTCTTCTTGTACTGTTTACACAACTCACAGTTCTCAGTCACTCTATCAACACACACCATGTGTTCTTCTGAATAACCCCCTGCATCCTTTAAGAGGGATTTCAAACGCTTTGCTGATGGGTAAGCAAATTGTTTATGTACTTTCCGTATGATAGCAGTAGTTTCTGTTGGCTTTGAGGGTACTAATGCAGACTTTGTGTCTTCAACACTCACATTTATCTGATTAATTGGTACGCAATTGTGTCCAGATGATGTACTTTGGAGCTGAACTTCTTTTCCAAAAATGGATGCACAGTCATTCTCCAGATCAAGCTTCACTTTTGCTTTCTTCATTGAGTCTTTGCTGAGTAACAGAGTTATATCACTGGTCACAACATCTGACTGTATTTCACACTCTGTGCCAGCAATAACACAAGGGAACTTCACAATCCTCTTAGATTCGAGAACACTTCCACCACCAAACTTGAACTTGGTATCACTAGGCTGCTCAACAACTTTTTCACGCACAGCAGGATCAAGAGAGTCCAAGTAACAGTTCGTCCATGTTTCACCAGCAACAGTTGTGCAGGCACTATCTAGAACAACTTCGTTTGATGATTCTGCAAGAAGAATGAGTGTCTCTTGTGGTCTATTGCCAGTGAACAATATAGCCTTTTCTACACTACTCTTGGACAAATTCTCTTATGATTCGGGTCCTTTGGATTCATGGGCTTTTTGGGGATTGTGGTGCCCTTCAATTTGTCTCCAGAGCTATTTCTGTTCCATGAATCTCCTGATCTATAGTTGCTATTCCTCCTGCCACTGAAATCGCCACGACCTCTGAAATTACCATGATTCCTGTGTCCTGTGTTCCTCCAAAAGGGATTCCTGGAATAATTCACATCTGTGGTGATGCATGCAGATTCAACTTTAATGCTTGAGGTGCTATCCATCTCATGACCCGAGGCAGCTTGTTGTCCGAAAAACATTTTAAGTGATGTAGACAATTGTTTGAATAAGTCATCTACCTTCTTATAGTCTACACCAGTTAGCACAAGTTGTCTGTCTTTCATATCTAGCTCAGAACACTCTAGAGTTTGAATGCGAACACAGGCTGTGGCAGTTCCATGTGAAAATTTCTTAGCTTTATTGTACAACTTCTTAAACTCATCACATAGACCTCCATTCAAGAAACTTTACTTTGTCTGAAACGATCAAATTCTGTATATGCCTCATATGCTCATCTTTTTTGAAGATTTTGGCCATAAAGCAAAATGAGTTTGTCCACGCCATCGTCTGCATTGAGAATATCAACTGTCAATTTAATGAAAAGTTTATCTCTGACAGAGTTCTGTCCATCTTCTGGTAAAGATAATGCTATTGCTATACCTCGCTTTTTTGCCTCTAAATTTGTTAACGCTTGCCATACCGAAGGTGCATTCTCTTTCGACCCGTTCAGCTATCACCCAGGGGAGAGAGGGAGAGGTGGTGGTGGGGGAGGAAGGGAAGGAAGGAGAGAAAGCGGGAGAAGGATAGGGAGAGGGAGATAGAGAGACGGCGATATGTTCTATCTATGTATTCATCCATCAATCTATCAGTCTGTCTATATGTCTACATGTGTATCTATATATGAATAAATCGTCGTTTTTCTCTATCTATCTTTCTCTCTCTTTCTTTCCCTTCTCGCACTTATTTGTTTAGATTTGGTCGAGTTTCTTGCTCTTTCATTCGAATTTTCTTTTAAATTTCTCTTTGTCTCTTTCTTTGTTTTTCTTCTTTAATTACTCACAGATAGAAAGTAAACAAACACATCTCATTTTTCATCATACTCACTTTTTCTATACCCGTTTGTTTATTCTCTTTCCTTATTCTTTTCCATTTAATCGTGTTACGGTAACGCCCCCCCCCCTCCCCCCCTTTCTGCGACAGGCGTTTCTCGTAAAAATAGGTGGAAGAGGGAGCGAGAAGGGGGCGGAGGGAAGTAGGTAGAAAGAGAGAGAGGGATGGAGAGGAAGAGGAGAGAGAGGAAGAGAAGGGGATAAAGAGAGAGGGGGGTGGAATGGGATGGAGGGACCGAGAGAGAGATAGATGCAGCGAGAGAGGTGGGGGGGAGGGAGTGGATGGGAAGAGAGAGAGAGAGAGATGGAAGGATGGAGGAATGGTTAATGATATTATGATTATAGGTCTATAGTATAGACGAGGCTGAACATTCACTTATTATGTTTGAAGTGTAGATTCTATCATGAGACTCTCTCTTTATCTATTTATCTATCCATCTATCTATCTTTCTGTCTGTCTATATGTCTACGTGTATCTATATATACATATCTCCGTCTCTCTCTGTTTTCCCTTCTCGCAATTGTTTATGAAGGTTTTGCTTGAGTTTCCCATTTTTTGTTTTAGATTCTTGTTTTAGCAATTTCTCTTTATTTATGGCTGTATCCTTAAAGAACGTATATGACACAAATCAGTTTTTAACACAATTTTCTTTATGCTAGAATCTCCATGATTGTAGGAAGTCTTAACGTAACTTTAGGACTGTCAGTTTAAAAAGTACAATGTTCTTATCCACATGCGTTATTTTGGTATGTGAGTTGATCTTTTCCGGTTATATTCCTTAGTAGAGGATTTTGTGCTTCAAAGAGTGTATTCCACAATTTTTTTAAACATATGACCGTTGGCAAATATATGGTAATAAACACATATAACTTTACCCATTTTAATAATTCTCACTTTTTATATTCTCTTGTTTATTCAATTTCCTTATTCCATTAAATTATTTCGTGTTTCGGAAACGTTCCCCAACCGACCCCCCCCCCCCATTCTGTGACATAAGTTTCTTGAGAAAAGAGAAAGAAAGACAGAAAACAAGGAGGAATAAGGACAGAGAGGGGGAAGGACAGAAGAAGGGAGACGAGGAAAAGAAAGAGGGGGAGAAGAGGGAGAGAGGGAGGGAGAGGAAGAAGGAGAGAGATTTTTTTCAAGTTTCTCCATATTGTTACTGGAACTGGTTTAGCGTGTTCTGCCCGTAAGTGGGGTTGGATTGTACTCGTGGTGGAAGGTCTAACCTATGAATAATAAAAGAAATATTAAATACAGAAATCGTCACTGTGGGAGGCATGTCTATTAGGAGTATATTATCTGAGAGGTGGGTTGTCAATTAGATCTTCACTGTTATCTTCTAATAGTAGTTTAACAAATGATCGGGCAAGTGCGGTTGCATGTTGTAGGTCTGCAATTTGAGGAAGGAAATAGTTCTCAGGCCGTGAGTTTTGCAGGGCTGGGCAGGGAAGGAGATGGTGAAGAAGTGGGTCTGAGGTGATTTCGTTACCGAAGGTGCATTCTCTTTCAGTTATCTCCATGTTCAACTATTTTCCACAAGGAGAGAGAGGGAAAGGGGGGGGAGGATACATGTGTATCTATATGCGAACATATCGCTCTCTCTCTCTCTCTCTCTCTCTCTCTCTCTCTCTCTCTCTCTCTCTCTCTCTCTCTCTCTCTCTCTCTCTCTCTCTCTCTCTCTCTCTCTCTACGACAAAAAGGAAGAGAACAAGAGAATGGAAGGTTGAAAAACATACCGACTCATTGACAGTAAGACAGGCAGATAGACGAAGGTAGACAGACAAAGAAACAGATATAGTAGCCAAAGACTAGACAGATAGACAGCGACATATTGAATAACTGACAGATAGAGACAGACAATCGGACACAGATAAAGACAAACTGACTGACTATCATGATTCTCTCTTTTTCTATTTATCTATCCATCTATCTGTCTGTTTATATGTCTACCCTCCCCTTTCTGCGACAGACGTTTCTTTCTCGTAAAAAGAGAAGGTGGAAGAGGGATCAAGAAAGGGGAGGAGGGAAGTAGGTAGAAAGAGAGAGAGGGAGGGAGGGAGAGGAAGAGAAGAGAAGAGAGAGAGAGAGAGAGAGAGAGAGAGAGAGAGAGAGAGAGAGAGAGAGAGAGAGAGAGAGAGAGAGAGAGAGAGAGAGAGAGAGAGAGGGAGGGAGGGAGGGAGGGGGAAAAAGAGAGAGGGTAATAAGGGAGGGAGGGACCGAGAGAGAGGGAAGTGATGCGAGAGAGGAGACAGAGAAGAAAAAGAGAGAGGAGGGAGGGAGAGGTAGAGAAGAGAGAGAGAGAGAGAGAGGGAGCGGGAAAGAGAGAGGGGGGAGTAAGGGAGGGAGGGACCGAGAGAGAGGGAGGTGATGCGAGAGAGGAAATAGAGGAAAGAAAGAGAGAGAGAGAGAGAGGGAGGAATGGTTAACGGTATTATGATTATAGGTCTATAGTATAGACGAGGTTGAACATTCTATCATTCATTATGTTTTGTGTGTAGAATCTGCCGTGACTCTCTTTCTTTATATATTCATCTATCCATCTTTCTGCCGTCCTATATGTCTACGTGTATCTATATATACATATCGCCGACTCTCTCTCTCTCTCTCTCTCTCTCTCTCTCTCTCTCTCTCTCTCTCTCTCTCTCTCTCTCTCTCTCTCTCTCTCTCTCTCTCTCTCTCTGTTTTTCCCTTCTCGCAATTACTTGTGGTGTTCCATAAGAAAAGGTGGAAGAGGGACCGAGAAAGGGGAGGAGGGAAATAGGTAGAAAGAGAAAGAGAGACAAGGAGGGAGAGGAAGAGAAGAGAGAGAGAGACAGGGAGGGATGGGGAAAGAAAGAGAGAGAGAGAGAAAGGGGGGGGGGATAAGGGACGGAGGGACCGAGAGAGAGGGAGATGAAGCGAAAGAGGAGAGGGAGGAGAGAGAGAGAGAGAAAGGGAGGGAGGGAGAGAGAGGAAGAAAGAGAGACAGAGAGAGATGGAGGAATGATTAACGGTATTATGATTATAGGTCTATAGTACAGACGAGACTGAATTCTATCATTCTTTATATGTCATGTGTAGATCCTATCATGAGTCTCTATCTTTATCTATTTATCTATCTATCTATCTTTCTGTCTGCCTATATGTCTACGTGTATCTATAAATACATATCGAAGTCTCTCTCTCTCTCTTGTTTTTCCCTTCTCGCAATTGTTTTGCTTCTTGAGTCTTCTTTATTTTGTTTTATATTCTTATTTAAGCAATTTTTCTTTATTTCTGTTTGTATCCTTAAAGAAACTGTGTAACGCAAATCAGTTCTTAACACAATTTTCTTATGCTAGAATCTTGACGATTGTAGGAAGTCTTAACGTAACTTTAGGACTGTCAGTTTCAAGAATACGATGTTCTTATCCTCTTGCGTTATATTGATATACCAGTTGATCTTTTGTGGTTTATTCATAAGTAGGTGATTTTGTGCTTCATAGAGTGAATTACATAATTTCTTTAAACATATAACCGTTGACAAATATATAGTAAAAAACACATCCAACTTTATCCATTTTCGTCATTCTCACTTCTTATATTTTCTTTTGTTTATTTAATTTCCTCATTCTATTAAATTATTTCGTGTTTCGGTACAAATAGAAAGACAAATATTTCGTAAACAAACCAAATTTGATTTATGCTTTCATCATTATCACATTTTATATATCTGTTTGTTTATTATAATTCATGATTTTATTCAGTTATTTCGTGTTTCGGTGACGTTCCCAACCTATCCCTCCATTCTGTGACAAAAGTTTCTTTCTCGTAAAAAAAAAGACAGAGAGAGAGAGGAAGAGGAAGGGAAAGAGGAAAGAGGGGAGAGAAATAGAGAGAGAGAGATGGAGATGGAGAGAGGGAGACATAGATTGGAAGAGGAAGTGGGAGAAAGATTTTTTTATCATGCTGATACTGGAATGGATTTAGCGTGTGCTACCCTCAAGTGGGATTGGGAGACGAAGAAAAGAGAGAGAGGAAGAGCGAGGGAGAAAAGGAGGAAGGGTGAGAGAGAGGGAGAGGACAGGAGATAGGGGGGAGGGAGGGAAGGAGGAAGAGAGTGGGAGGGAGGAAAGGAGGGAGAGAGAGAGAGGGAGAGGAAGATGGAGAGAGGTAGGGAGGGGAAGAGAGGGAGAGGAAGAGTGATTTTCTTTTCCAAGTTTCCCCATGTTGATACTGGAACGGGTTCAGCGTGTGCTACCCGTAAGTGGGGTTGGATTGCACTCGCGGTGGAGGGTCCAACATATGAAAAATCAAAGATAACCTTTAATACAGAAATCGTCACTATGCGCAGCATGACTATTAGTAGTATATCATCTGGGTGGTGGGTTGTCAAATAGATCTTGGTTGTTATCTTCTAATAGTAGTTTGACAAATGATAGGGCAAGTGCGGTTGCATGTTGTAGGTCTGCAATTTGAGGAAGGCAATAGTTATCAGGCCGTGAGATGTGCAGGGCTGGGCCGGAAAGGAGATGGTGAATATCGTTACCGAAGGTGCATTCTCTTTCGACCCGTTCAGCTATCACTCAGGAGAGAGAGGGAGAGGTGGGGGAGGGGGGGGAGGAAGAGAAGGAAGGAGAGAAAGCGGGAGAAGGAGAGGGAGAGAGAGAGAGAGACGGCGATATCTTTATCTATGTATTCATCCATCAATCTATCTGTCTGTCTATATGTCTACATGTGCATCTATATATGAACAAATTGTCGTCGTCGTCGTCTCTCTCTCTCTCTCTCTCTCTTTCTCTCTCTCTCTCTCTCTCTCTCTCTCTCTCTCTCTCTCTCTCTCTCTTTCTCTTTCTCTTTCTCTTTCTCTTTCTCTTTCTCTTTCTCTTTCTCACTTGTTTGTTTAGATTTCGCTTTAGTTTCTTGCTCTTTTATTCGGATTTTCTTTCAAATTTCATTTTGTCTCTATCTTTCTTTGTTTCTTTAATTACACACTAATATAACGTAAACAAACACATCTAATTCTATCCATTTTTCATCATTCTCACTTTTTGTATACTCGTTTGTTTATTCTATTTCTTTATCCTATTCTATTTTATCGAGTTACGATAACACCCCCCTTTCTGCGACAGACGTTTCTTTTTCGTAAAAGAATAGGTGGAAGAGGGAGCGAGAAGGGGGGAGGAGGGAAGTAGGTAGAAAGAGAGAGGGGAAGTGATGGAGAGGAAGAGAAAGAGAGAGAGGAAGAGAGGAAGAGAGGTGAAAAATAGAGAGGGGTGTGGTATGGGATGTGATGCGAGAAAGGAGACAGAGGAGAGAGAGAGGGAGAGGGAGGAGAGAGAGAGAGAGAGAGGGACCGAGAGAGAGGGAGATGCAGCGAGAGAGGAGATAGAGGTGGGGGGGGGGGTAGTGGATGGATGGAGGAATAGTTAATGATATTATGATTATAGGTCTATAGTGTATACGAGGCTGAACATTCTATCATTCATTATGTTTTGTGTAGAATCTGTCGTGACTCTCTTTATCTCTCCATCTATCTATCTTTCTGTCTGTCTATATGTCTACGTGTATCTATATATGCATATCGCCGTCTCCCTCTCGCTCTCTCTCTCTGTGTGTGTGTGTGTGTGTGTGTGTGTGTGTGTGTGTGTGTGTGTGTGTGTGTGTGTGTGTGTGTGTGTGTGTGCGTGTGTGTGTGTGCGTGTGTTTCCCTTCTCGCAATTGTTTGTGGAAGTGTTGCTTTAGTTTCCCATTTTTTGTATTATATTCTTATTTTTGCATTTTTTTTTTCTTTTTATGCTGTATCCTTAAATAAATTGTGTAAAGTAAATCAGATTTTAACACAATTTTCTTTATGCTAGAATCTTCACAATTGTAGGAAGTCTTAACGTAACTTTAGGATTGTCAGTTTAAAAAATACGATGTTATCTTCTTGCGTTATTTTGATATACCAGTTGATCTTTTGCGGTTTTATTCCTTAGTAGAAGATTAGTAGAGTGTATTCCACAATTACTTTAAACATATGACCGTTGACATCTAACTTAATCATTCTCACTTTTCTTTATTTCATTCAATTTTTTCGTGTTTCAGAAACGTTCCCCATTCGCCCCCCCCCCTCCATTCTGACAGAAGTTTCTCATGAATAAAAGAAAGAAAGAAAGAAAACAAGGCGGAAGAAGGACAAAGATGATGAAGGAGGTGAGGAAGTGAGAGATTTTTTTTCCAATTTTCCCCAGGTTGACACTGGAAAGGGTTCAACGTGTGCTACCCGTAAGTGGGGTTGGATTGTACTTGTGGTGGAGGATCTAACATATGATAAATAAGATGAAATAATAGATAGAGAGATCGTCACAGTGGGAGGCATGACTATTAGGAGTATATTATCTGGGAGGTGAGTTGTCAAATAGATTTTGATTATCTTCTAAGAGTAGTTTGACAAAGGATTGGGCAAGTGCGGTTGCATGTTGTAGGTCTGCAATTTGAGGAAGGTAATAGTTATCAGGCCGTGAGTTTTGCAGGGCTGGGCAGGAAAGGAGATGGTGAAGAAGTGGGTCTGAGGCGATTTCGTTACCGTAGGTGGATTATTTTTCAATTATCTCGATGCACAGCTATCTCCCTCTTTTTCTAGTTGTTTTTCTCTCTCTTTTTTTAGATACGAGTACATCGTTAAACATCAATAACCTTAGTTTATTAATTCCGACTTTCCTGTATTCCTTAATTTGTTGTATTTCATAACACTACTCATCTATTTCGTATTCGGTAACGTTCCGCCCTTCTCAGTCAGACGTTTCCTTCTATAATATAATAATAGTAATAATAAAACAAAATAGAAGAGCGAAAGAGAGGGGGGAGGAGGCAAAACAAGGAAGAGATAGAGTAAGGAGGGAGAGAGAGGAGAGGAAGAGAGAGGTAGAGAAGAAGGAAGAGGAGGAAGAAAGAGAGGGAGGGAGGGAGAGGAAGATAGAGAGAGAGGTTGGAGGGAAGGGAGGGAGGGAGAGAAGAAGGAAGAGGAGGAAGAAAGAGAGGGAGGGAGGGAGAGGAAGAGGGAGAGAGAGGGAGGTAGGAAGGAGGGAGGAAGAGAGAGAGAGGTAAAAGGGAGACGAGGAAGAAGAAGAGAGGGTAGGAGGAGATGGAGAGGAAGAGATAGGAAAAGAAAGAAGAAAGGAAGAGAGAGAGGAAGAGGGAAAGAGAAGGTGAGAGAGTGAGAGGAAAGGAAGGAAGGAGAGAAAGCGAGAGAGGAACAGAGAGAGAGAGAGAACGAGAGGAAGAGAAAATGTTACAAATGCATAGTTTATAACCCTACCTAAATCTCGCCTAAATAGACATCGTCCGGGTGGAGGAACGGTTAACGGTGCGGCTGGGGATTCCCCGAGGCCCGCGTTCGAGACCGTTCCATGCCAAGTGTGGAGTCACACGTAGGCCTCCCTTTTATGTTTGTTTACTCATTAAGTATATTAAGTTCGTTTATTAACAATAACAGCAGCTGTGGTGAATTTATATAAGTTATTATTATAGGTCGGTCGGCATAAATGAGACAAGTATTTTATCATTCCTTATGTTCTACATGTAAACCCTATCATGATTCTCTCCTTATCTATTTATCTATCCATCTATCTGTCTGTTTATATGTCTACATGTGTATCTATATATGAAAACATCGTCTCTGTCTCTATATATCTATCTGTCACTCTCTCTCTTTCCCTTTCCACACTCATTTATCTAGGATTTTCCCTTTTCTTTCAAATTTCTCTGTCTCTATCTTTCTTTGTTTTTCTTCCTTAATTACTCACAAATGTAACGTAAACAATCACATCTAATTCTATCCATTTTTCATCATTCTCACCTTTTGTATACTCGTTTGTTTATTACATTTCCTTATTCTTTTCCATTTTCCGTGTTCCGGTAACGCCCCCCCCCCCTCTCCCTTTCTGCGACAGACGTTTCTTTCTCGTAAAAAGAGAAGGTGGAAGAGGGACCGAGAAGGGAGAGGATGGAAGTAGGTAGAAATAGAGAGAGAGAGAGGGAGGGAGAGGAAGAGAAGAGAGAGAGAGGGAGGGACGGGGGAGTAAGGGAGGGAGGGACCGAGAGAGAGGGAGGTGATGCGAGAGAGGAGACAGAGGAGAGAGAGAGGGAGAGGAGAGGAAGAGAGAGAGAGAGGGAGGAATGGTTAACGGTATTATGATTATAGGTCTATAGTATAGACGAGGCTGAACATTCTATCATTCATTATGTTTTGTGTGTAGAATCTGCCGTGACTCTCTTTCTTTATCTATTTATCTATCCATCTTTCTGTCTGCCTATATGTCTACGTGTATCTATATATACATATCGCCGTCTCTCTCTCTCTCTCTCTCTCTCTCTCTCTCTCTCTCTCTCTCTCTCTCTCTTCTCTCTCTCCTTCTCTCCTACTATCTCTCACTCTTTCTCTCTCTCCCTCTCTGTCTGTTTTTCCCTTCTCGCAATCATTTGTGGTGTTCCATAAGAGAAGGTGGAAGAGGGACCGAGAAAGGGGAGGAGGGAAATAGGTAGAAAGAGAAAGAGAGACAGGGAGGGAGGGGGAAAGAGAGAGAGAGAGAGATGGGGGGGGGGATAAGGGAGGGAGGGACCGAGAGAGAGGGAGATGAAGCGAAAGAGGAGAGGGAGGAAAAAGAGAGAGAGAAAGGGAGGGAGGGAGAGAGAGGAAGAAAGAGAGAGAGAGGAAGAAAGAGAGAGAGAGAGAGATGGAGGAATGATTAACGGTATTATGATTATAGGTCTATAGTATAGACGAGACTGAATTCTATCATTCTTTATATATCATGTGTAGATCATGAGTCTCTATCTTTATCTATTTATCTATCTATCTTTCTGTCTGTCTATATGTCTACGTGTATCTATAAATACATATCGAAGTCTCTCTCTCTCTTGTTTTTCCCTTCTCGCAATTGTTTTGCTGGAGTCTCCTTTATTTTGTTTTATATTCTTATTTAAGCAATTTCTCTTTGTTTATGTTTGTATCCTTAAAGAAATTGTGTAACGCAAATCAGTCCTTAACACAATTTTCTTATGCTAGAATCTTCCCGAATGTAGGAAGTCTTAACGTAACTTTAGGACTGTCAGTTTAAAAAATACGATGTTCTTATCCTTTTGTGTTATTTTGGTATGCCAGTTGATCTTTTGCTGCAAAGAGTGTATTTCACAATTTCTTTAAACATGTGACCGTTTATAAATATATGGTAAAAAACACATCCACTTTTATCCATTTTAATCATTCTCACTTTTTATATTTTCTTTTGTTTATTCAACTTCTCATTGTGGCTAGTTTCATTTTCATTTTTGTGTTCACGTGATTGTGTTTGTGCTTGTGTTCATCCTATCATGAGTTCCTGTTTTTATCATTTATCCATCCATCAATTTATCTGTCTGTCTATAGGTCTACATGTGTATCAATACATGAATAGATCACCGTCTCTCTCTCTCTCTCTCCCTCTTTCTCTTTCTTTCTTTCCCTTCTAACACTTGTTTGTTTAGATTTCCTTGAGCTTCTTGTTCGTTGTTTTAATTGCTAATTTTATCCATTTTTTCATCATTCTCATATTTTATTTAGCTGTTTGTTCATTATATTTCATGATTTTATTCAGTTATTTCGTGTTTCAGTGAAGGTCCCAACCTACCCCCCCCCCCCCAGTTTTGTGAGAGAATTTTCTTTCTCGTGAAAAATGAGAGAAAGAAAAAAAACTAGGTTACAGATGGCTGGACAGAGAAGGGGAAGAAGGAGAGAAGGGAGACGGGGAAAATAGGGAGAGAGAGGGAGAGGAAGAAAGAGAGGGGGGGGAGGGAGGAAAGGAAGAAGAGAGATAGAGGGAAGAAGGAAGAGAGTGGGAAAGTGAGAGGAAGATGGAGAGAGGGAGGAAGATTTTTTTTTTTTTTCGTTTCCCCATGTTGATACTGGAACGTGTGCTACCCGTAAGTGGGGTTGGGTTGTACGCGTGGTGTGTCTGCAATTTGAGGAAGGCAATAGTTGTCAGGCCGTGAGTTTTGCAGGGTTGGGCAGGAAAGGAGATGGTGAAGAAGTGGTTTTGACTCTCTCTTTATCTATCTATCTATATATAGATAGATAGATAAATAGATATACATCTCTGTCTTAATATGAACATACCGCTCTCTCTCTCTCTCTCTTTCTCTCTTTCTCTCTCTCTCTCTCTCTCTCTCTCTCTCTCTCTCTCTCTCTCTCTCTCTCTCTCTCTCTCTCTCTCTCCTCGCATTTGTTTGTTTACATTTTGCTTGGGTTTCTTACTCGTTGTTTTATTTGTTTATCATTCGCAGTTCCGTAACTTTTTTCACTCAGATTTTTCTTTTAAATTTTCTCGGTTTTTATTTCTCTTATTTCTAGCCGTTTTCTCTTCTTTTTTTAGATACAATAACATAGTTAAACAATATTAAGATTGCTTTGTTATTTCTCATTTTCCATGTTCTTTCTAGTAAATAATAAAATAAAAAGTAGAAGAGGGAAAGAGAAAGGGAAGGAGGGAAGGTAGGGGGCAGGAAGAGGGAGGGAAGAAGGGAGACGAGGATGAGAGAGAAGGAGGGACAGGGAGAGGAATAGAGAGAGACGGAGGGAGAGGGAGGGAGGCAGGAAGGGAAGGAGAGAGATGAGGAAGAGAGAGAGAGGGAGACAGGAGGAAGAGGGAGAGAGAGGAAAGGAGGGATGAAGAGAGATGAGGAAGAGAAAGTGAGGGAGGCAGGAGTGAGGAGGAGAGTAAAGGAGAGAGAGAGAGAAAAGGAGGGAGGAAGAGAGAGGAGGGAGGTAGGGAGGGAAGGAAGGGGAGAGGAAGAGAGGAATAGAGAGAGACGGAGGGAAAGGGAGGGAGGCAGGAAGGGAAGGAGAGAGGTGGAGGAAGAGAGAACAGAGGGAGGTGGTGAGGAAGGAGGGAGAGAGAGGGAAGGAGGGATGAAGAAAGATGAGGAAGAGAGAGTGAGGGAAGCAGGAGGAGGGGACGGAAGAGAGACAAAGGGAGGGAGAAAGAGAGAGAGGGGAGGCAGGGAGGGGAAGTGAGGGCAGAGGGGGAAGAGACAGAGGGTCGGGAGGAAGAGAAGGAAGGAAGTGGAGACAGAGGCAAGAAAAGAGAGAGGGAAGGAGAGATGATTCTGCAAGAAGAATGAGTGTCTCTTTTTGGTCTATTGCCAGTGAACAATAAGCCTTTTTAAACTCTTGGACAAATTTCCAG